>NC_045605.1:82143992-82444144 GCF_009762305.2 Zalophus californianus
AGCTTGGAGTTGAGGGAATGAGATCACATTAACTAAAGAAATAAAGGGCAGTTTGGAAGGGAGGACCAGAAACTGCTCCTGTATTGTTTTTCCTGCCTGTCTGTAGTTCATTGTGTTCTTGAAAATGTTACTTTTCCAGTACCTAATGAATGATACATCAAGGGCTGCCATGAAACTGTAGGGAGAAACTTTATGGTATGACTCATGAGCCATGCTGAATTACAGATCTTTTCTCATTAGTCTGATTAAAAACCTAAGCTCATTATGGCTCAGGAAGTGATTTAGTTTCAATGCCTTTTGGTTATGTTCCTTTTTTATTTTCTAGGAGCACATATTTTGGCTAAGAATTCATTTTCTATTTTAAATAGTTCTAAATTTCAATTCTTAAAATGTGTGTTCATTATCATATCATTCAGACCTGTAAATGTTCTTTTTATATTTTAAGAACTATTTTTTAAAAGCAAAAGTGATTTTGATTTGTATCTCATGTAGTATCTTTCTTCAGAAATGGGATTCTTCAAGAAAGGTTTTTTTTTTTTAACTCTTTGAAGAAAATAGACTCCATAATAACATAGAAAGAGAATGTTGGCTTTGGAGTTAGACCTAAGATATGTATCTTAGCCATTGCTAACAGTCTCATCTTGGTCAATTTACTTAAACCTACTAAGTCTCAATTTCATCTTCTAATGAAATTTGAATAACACTAATTAAGTAGCACTGCTATGAAGATTAAATAAGTTAATATATTTAAAGCATGTGAAATAGTAGGAGTCCAACAAATGTTTGTCTCCCTTGCTTTCTCTGCTAATATGGAGATAAAAGCTTTTGTATTTTAGTGCTAACAAAAACAAATTAATCAAGAGGCTAAGAAATGAGTTTAAAAAATATCCCATGTATGTTGTACGGATTTAAGTCTGTGTTTGCATGTCTCTGGGGACACATATAAAATTCTAAATGTGAACTAGGAATTGATTGCTCAAAACTCTTGGGATTATTTCTCATGAACTCATCTGGCATAACGTATGCAAATGAAACATGGTCTATATATGAAGAAGTGTTGGAAGATGCCTACTTCTGTGATATCCCAATGAACTTACCAGAGAAAACTATATAATTTCCAGCCTTGGAATAGCCTGATGATAAGTATGAACATGTTTCCTCTCTATTGACAACTAGAATCTCAGATCAGGTACATGTGACTGAAAAATTGAAGACATCAGGACACTTTCTGGCATATGTACCTGTTCCTTGTTAATTGTTAACTGAGTAATGCTCTTCAAGATAGTCATACCACAGTTCTCAATAGAGGGTGGGTGATTTTTGCCCTCCAGGGGCCATTTGGCAATGACTGGAGACATTTTTGTCTGTCACAGTGGAGGGGTAGTACTGGTATCAGGAATACTGCTAAACATCACACAATGCTCAGAACAGATCCTCTCACGAATAATTATCTGGGCCACAATTTCAGTAGCACTGTTATTGAAGAACTCAGGTCTGATAACATTACATTTTCCCCTCAAGTGTTTGAAATACTTTTGAAATGTTTTCTTGATGTCATGTAGAAACAGCCAGAGGCTTACAAAGGCTGAGGGGTTGTCATGGCTATTGAGTAGAGATGTGACCAGCTCTGCTTTCTTTCCATTCAGGATTGATCAAGTGAAAATAGGTCTGAGGTACAAGGAGCTTAGTTTGAATTGAGGAATAGCTTCCTTTTAGTAAGGAAGTACAATGCTGTTAACCTTGGCATTGGAATTTTAAGATTGACTAGGAAAATTATTTTCCTTGCATTATTTCACACTGGTGGTCATCCTGTCTTCCTGTACTCCAAGTTGGTTATGATCAGAAAAAATAGTTAGATAGCAAGACAGCCTGTCTTGGATTCATAAACTTTTATTAGCTAAAGATGCTGGTTAACCCTACTGTCTTTAACACTTTGACTTCCCAACGAAGTGCCATTTTGCGTAACAGAATCATGGGTAAATGCATTTTAAAATTTTTCTTTATTCTTCCCTTCAAATAATTCTTTTTTTTAAAAGATTTTATTTATTTATTTGACACAGAGAGGGAGATAGTGAAAGAGAGAGAGCACAAGTGGGGGAGTGGCAAGCAGGCAGAGGGAGAGGGAGAAGCAGGCTCTCCACTGAGCAAGGAGCCCGATGTGGGACTCGATCCCAGGACCCTGGGATCATGAATTGAGCCGAAGGCAGCCACTTAACCAACTGAACCACCCAGGTACCCCTCGAATAATTCTTTATTGGCTTTCTTCCAGCATATGACTTCAATATCTATCTTATTACCATACTTTGTGTATCCATGGCAGTTTACAAAAAGGCTTCTAAGTGAAGGAGAAAAGGATATTAATATGTTTGGAGCATGGCAAATATTTCTGAAACTTCCTGCAACTTAGTTTTGATATAATATTCATAATGAGAAGCAACAGGTATAAAAAGGGGTATAATTGGGTATATTTTCTTAGAAGTCTGGACGTAAAACTATCCAAGCAGAAAGTTTTTATTGTTTTATGGTCACTCACAGTCGATCACTCTCCTTTATTTTCACAATTGTAGAGCATCCTTCACTCTTAGCTCATTTTATGATGAGACCTAACATTCTATGGCCTAATATACTCCAATCTTAAGTTTCCTATTTTCAAAATCAGGGCTTGTCAGTGTTTTTTGTCAATTGCAACCTCAGAGACTCCAAACACTTATGCTCTAAGGAATCTACCCAAGAATTAAAAGGACATACCTTTTCATAAATAAGTACTATGGGACTATAATAAGCATAAGGGGAAACCATGCATTTTAGAAAATATAGCAGAAAAGTTATGTGTGTGGAATACTATTTTGGAAAGATCACTCTGGCTCCAGTGTAGAAAATAATGCTAGCATAGCAAGAGAGGATTCATGAAAACTGATCAAAAGCCTACTGAAGCACTCACCACACACTCTATCACCTCATATAATGGTGGCACACATAGTGGCCATTTTTCCAACATCTTGGAAGTACATGAGTGGTAAACAATATTAGGATCACTTCCAAGAGATAATTTTTAAGAAGTTATCTAGAAATGGAGTGTGATATCTGTAGAAGAAAAATACTTGACAATACTTTGAAAACATGCACCCATTTAAGTACAATTGCATTAACTAGAACGTAATTTCAGAAATATATAATTGGAATTTGAGTGTGTTTCTGAAAGCTACAATTTTCCAAAAGGGTGAAATGACCAATATAGAGCCCAGAGGAGACTAAAAACAAGATTTTTATCAGAATGTTTCTCAGTGATAGAGGTCTTGTAGTCTGATTATATGCATTCTAATCTAATTGGAAGGTATATCCCTATAGAGGAGATGGGCATGCTCATTCCACCCTTTTGCTCTGATTCCATGATCACTAAGCAGCTTTCTGATTATAATTTGTCTTCCTGCATAGTATCCTGCAGGATAAGAGCATGCGGCTCAGTTGAAATGAACCATTCTGATGATTTACAGTTTTATTTAACATGAGACATTATTAAATGGGCCTACTTGTCTCTTACAGTTTTAATTTCATGAATTCCTCTGATTTCAAAAGACTGATCACTTTTGAACAGATATAGTAAAATTGGGGGCCTAGGACTACAAAGTTGAAGACCAGATTCTGGAGTTTGGGGAACTCAAATATTTTCCCTGTAAACTCTTCATGATTGACAAGCCATCGTCCCCTAGACTCCCAATCTACCTTGAAATCCATTCTTGTAGCAAAAACTTCCTAACAAAGAGGTCATTGCTGAAGCATAATAGCTATATGATTGGTGTTTACAATTTCTGAAAGCCCAGTCACTTGTCTTGACTGAAAGTCATAGTTAGAATTCTGCTGATAGCTGGTTGCTACCAAATATATAAACAATTCAGGATAGTGGCTAAGAACACAGTCTCTGGAGGTAGATCCATAAACACTTATCCAGTTCTGCCTCTTACTAGCTGTGTAACAGTGGGCAGTCACTTAAGTCATTGGAGTCTGGGTTTCTTTCACTATAAACTGGGGATAATTTTGACCTTAAATAAATGTCAATAGAGATTAAGTGAAAAAAAAAAGTTCATTACATATTGCCTAATGGAGTAGGTTTTCCATAAATAATAGCTACTATTATTGGTGCTATTTTTATTTACTTTGCCCCTCAAAGCTCTGAAATCCTACCTCCAACTATCTAGAGATATTCTATTTCCCAATCTTCCAAATAATCTTTTGCACATGATACTGGACTTTGCCTGCCATATCAATATTTTACTTCTCTTTTTTCATTTTGTTCTCTGCTCAGCATATTTTCCATGGTGTAAAAGAGAGACATTCTTCCAATAATTGTTCTCTTGTCACATATTTTAAATTCTAAATCTTGGAGAATATGCCTGTGACACAAAATGTATCTTTGATATTGATGAGGGCATCGTGGGTAAAAGAAGTTTAATGAGTATGTCTTACAATTCTACTCAAATAAGCAATAAGAAAAGACCTCCATGCATCATCAGATTAAAGGGAAAGTAAAATCCCTATCGAACACCAGGGTGTTTTCTCTTTGATCTGCCACATGTCATCACTGCCTGTCTTGAGCTGCGCACCAGCTATCTGGCAGGCAATACTTCTGCTCTTGAAGATGAACAGGTGCAATGACTTATCCCACAGGGAGGGCAAAGATTAATGAAGTGTGTGTGTAAATTCTAGGAATATGAGAGGCAACAGTCAGCCTTTTAATAATACCTTAATTAACATTGATATAATGCATTAACTAACCCTCAGCAGCACATTTTGACTCATTTGTTAATCTTGTTCTTAACAGCAGCTGTTCAACTGTATCAAAAAGCATTGCTTCTTTGTTGCATGTTAAAGAGCCCAGAGCCACATAAAACAGCCTACAATATAATCAGGCTACTTGGCTGAGAAGAGGTTGTCAGAGAAGGCAAAAAGAATACAGAACACTGAAAGAGTAAATAAATTTGAACTCATTAACTGTATCTTGGGTTGTAGCAGGCCTTCTTGGTAGTCCAGCACAAATTTTACATGGAATTTCCCTAACAATCCATGACATTTTACCCCTTCTAGATGGTTGTTTATGCTATTTTGTAGCCTAGAACAACTTTCTAATCATTCACAAACTTGGTCACATTCTTTTTTTAAATTATGTTAATCACCATACATTACATCATTAGTTTTTTTAATAATTTTTATTGTTATGTTAATCACCATACATCACATCATTAGTTTTTGATGTAGTGTTCCATGATTCATTGTTTGCGTATAACACCCAGTGCTCCGTGCAGAACGTGCCCTCTTTAATACCCATCACCAGGCTGACCCATCCCCCCACCCCCTCCCCTCTAGAACCCTCAGTTTGTTTTTCAGAGTCCATCATCTCTAATGGTTCGTCTCCCCCTCCTATTTCCCCTCTTCATTCTTCCCCTCCTGCTATCATCATCATCTTCTTCTTCTTCTTCTTCTTCTTCTTCTTCTTCTTCTTCTTCTTCTTCTTCTTAACATGTAATGTATTATTTGTTTCAGAGGTACAGGTCTGTGATTCAACAGGCTTACACAATTCACAGTGCTCACTTGGTCACATTTTACTAGCCAACCTCCCTCCCCATATTTATCTATTCTTGTTAGATCACCTTTGTCCATGCTTCTATTACCCATTTGCTTCTTGTGTGTGTGTGTGTGTGTGTTGATCACACTATTATATGAGTATCTGTTTAAATGTATCTGAAAATACCACTAGACTTTGAGTCTTGAGAGCTGAGGCTGTATGTTATTTATTTCTAGAGTCTTTTTCCAGAGTTTAGCACAGTGGTTGGTATCTGGTAAGCTCTCAGTAGATGTCAGTGGTCTTAATAAATAAATGAAAAATCATTTAATAGAATTCACATAAGTTATTAAGAGATTTTATTTGACTCAGAATTGCTCTCTTATGTCCTTTAGATTCAGCAATCCACAAAAATAATGAAAATCCTATTTCTAAGAGTGATTGCCTCTTATAATACCTGTGATAGAAAATTAGGTATTCCTACTGAAACTGTAGCCATGTCTACATAGTCAGAGACTAAGAATCCATTCCATTCTGTTTACCATGGCAAATCATTCTGATTGTCGCACAACTAAAACTTCTGCTAAATTTCATAATTAAGCATCAGTTTAAAAGGAACTCCTGATGTTAGGAAACAGAAAAGTTGCTCTCTCAGCAAATTTTCTAATACCCTAGGCCTTTACAAATTCTGCTCTTTATTTAGATTTAGATTTATCATTTGTCTGTTAGCTTAACTGCTGTCCACTTTTCAGTCTCAACTTCATGGTATCTATGAGGCGGACTCCCATCTATGACACTTTGTATCGACACCCATTCAAGGAAGTATTTTGTGTGTTAACTGATTGTTCACGAGTGTGTTTACCACTTATCTAGTCATTTTTGGATGACTGGGACCAAATCTTTTCAACTTTGTATCCCTTCTTTCTGTCAGAGTATCTAACCCATAGTAGGTCTTCAAAAATATTTGATGAATAAATCGTTATTTAATGTAAACAGTGGTTTTGGATTATGACTATGTTTAGTTTCTATGATGATTGCATTTTAGTAGAAGCATTTTCTTGTCAGTGATAATAAATTTATTTTAAAACACAACTGAGTGTATGAGAAAAGCTTCTAAAGCTTGGCTTGTATTCTGATGCTCCATCTTTTCTGTGTCATTCTTGAATTAAAGCTCACAAGGACATTAGTGCTCCCAGCATTATATCACTCAGTAGCTTACTTGATTTACTGGAATAACCCAATGCAGTGTTCATGTCTTTAAAGGATGGATCGCCCAAATACACAGACACTCTTGGGAAATAAACCTAATAGAGACTTTAACATCAGTTCTGGAAACCCTTTCACTGTGAGATGGCATTTTGTAGCACAGCATAGCTATATTAAATACGTGTGGATTAAAAAAACAAAACAATACCTTGGCCATTTATGTCTCCATTCTTCATTTTCTTAATATGAACAGCTATGTTATTTGGTAAACCATAAGCCCTGTGATGTTTGGCATTGCTTATAGAGGTTAGGTTTACTAAGTTACCATATAGGTTTTATTTATTTCCTAACCATTTGGTTGCTCCCACTAGGTAAACAGTGCCCTGAATCAATACAGTTAAGTTTGGGCATTTAAGTCAGTGATTATTGAAATTATTTCCCTGACTTTCTTCCTAGAATAAGAAGTTTCTTGAAGGTGTAGATTTGATCTTATTCATCTTTGTATTTTGATTTTATTAATGCATAGTACTGGACATGCATTAAGTTTGTAATAAATGTTTGTCATTAGAAGCTGTTGAATTCCCATGTTTTCATAAGGTTTTTCCTACTATCACACATGTATATGCTCAAAACACACATATGTATACACATCATTTGGGGCCTAAAAGGAATTTTTGATACCTGAATCATTATGAATTTCATCTGTTTGTCCTATCATTAATTGCTGACTCTTTTATTTATATATTCTATATTTCATTTTCCATTATATGAATTGTGCCTAGTAAACACTTTCATTCTTCAGTGAGTTCTATATATGTCAAAATTAGAAAACTATTTTGATATCTCAGCAGCATGAAAGACATCAGTAGTAATTCCTCCTGCAAATTAGAATTACGGGGTGGGAAAGAGCAGGTTGCTAACATCAGACAGATATAACAGAGTTTGCTCATGGATGGAATGGGATGTGAAAACAAAACAGAAAAAGACATTCTAAAGGTACTTAGAATGTAGGTGCCATTTATGAGGGTGGATTGGCTACAGGAGAGACAATATTTTACAAAAACCAGTTGTCTGGCTATGTGAGGTTTGAGATGACCCATAGACATCCAAGTTAGCAATGTTGAGTAGGCAATTGGATATATGTCTCTGTAATTTAGAGGACAGACTTCCCACCACAGATAAAAATAGGAATATACCAAAAAAGATGGTATTCCAAGCCAGAAGATGGAATTAAACATTAATAAATATTGGAGATTATTACTCCTGTAGTAATCACCATGACTTGTGATCATTATGTTAGCCCTGTTTTCCTCTGTGAGGGCATCAGAGTCATGTTCTCTTTGGTCATGTATAGAGATTGTGATATTTAAATAATTGTTTTGCCTATAGATAATTAAGAAAAAGTAGATGTAAATGTGGGAATAGAGAGTGCAGCAATTCTATAAATTGTAGCTGGGAGAACAAAGAAGATTTTGGGGTTGATTAAAACATTGTCCGGTCTAAAGTTCAAAAGACCTTTAAAGGTCCATTTGCAAACCTGATCAAGAATAGTTGGAATAGGTGTGCCTGGGTGGCTCAGATTGTTAAGCATCTGCCTTCAGCTCAGGTCATGATCTCAGGGTCCTGGGATCAAGCCCAGCATTTTCAGGCTCCCTGCTCAGTGGGGAGTCTGCTTTTCCCTCTACCTCTGCTTCTCCCCTTACTCGTGCTCTCTCTTTCTCTCTCAAATAAATAAAGAAAATCTTTTTTTTTTAAAAGAATAGTTGGAATAAATTAAAGCTAAGTGACAAAACAAACCCTTTCATGTTCTAGGGAGAAATGATCTGAGTAATTAAGGGCAGTTCTGCACTTTTATTTCAGTGGCATAATATTTGCATTGCATATTAGAACTGTGTTAATCTGACAATTGGTTTCTCTGCTCACAATTCCCTTTCTTAGTCACTGATACTGAAAATGATTCAGAACCTCATGTAATAATCTCTTAATACAGTTCATCCAATTTAGAGACCATTCAAAATAAATCCACTCACCTGATCATTTTCTACTAAAAGTAGGTCAAATTGCAGGCAATCAATAGCCTGCAAGGCCAAATTCTGTTTATGGATTAGAAATTAAAATGCTCAACTCTGAGGGAGGATTTAGCTAGTCTTTTCAACATTTCTTTTAATTAAAAAAAGAATTCTGCAGCATACACTATTACTAATATTAATACATTAACTTCCAGTTATTTGTACAAAATGGGCAAGTATCCTACTAAACAGTTTGGGAATGTTATTTTATTTAATCCTTACAACAACCTTATAAGGAAGCTACTGCCTCTGTTTTACAGATGAGAAAACTAAAAATAAGAGCGTTAAGGACAGTGTTTCTCAAAACAGATTCAGATCAGTAGGTCTGGAGTACAGATTGAGATTTTGCATTTCTAACAAACTCCCAGGTTTAGCAGACTTGGCCACAGAAGGTACCTGGCCCAAAGCTCCCACTTATAATCTACTTACTTTTAGTCCAATTTCATCCCGTTGTAAAAAAGAGTATTTCTTTCTACAGCTGAGCTCCTTTCTCCAGTATCCTATGGCAACCTAGCCCTTCAAGGAAGAGAAGACTACTTCACATTTTCTGTATGTAAAACCATGAGTGAGCTTTAATGCTTGGACTTCATATGTCATCTATAACTGCACCTTTTTTCTGGCTTCCCAACCAAATCACAGGTGCAACTTCTGCCTTTAAAACTTACCTATTCCCTTGGCCTTCGTGGAGACCATAAAGTTTGTGCTTCTTTGCCCAGACTCCAAAGATCAAATTCATGGGCTTCTCTAGATTATCCACTAATTGGCCACTCTTCTTTCCCATCCCCTTCTCTTCTGCATGTTTAGATGAATTGTCATGCAGAAGGTGTGGAGGAGCAAAGAAGTCACTGCTCTTTCTCTCTGTATTCTCACCTCCTACCCTATCCCTTACCAGGCCTTTCTCACTTATATTCTCAGTCATGCCATTTGTTATTCTTGGAATGATCTTTTACTTTACGTCTACCTTCTTTCCTCTTTTTTGGTTTTCTAAAACCTTACCTCCAACAGTAAAGTCTTCCAGAAGCGAAGCCCCATCGTAATTCTCTTCCCAAGACTGGTAAGTAATTTTCACATTTTCCATCCTACAAACTACAAACATAGAGACTTTTGTCTATAAAAATCTATATATAATTTGTGTCTTCCCTATGAATTTTTTTCCTTCTACAAGCTGTGTATGTTCTATATTCATGATATTAGAACTAGAGTGTACCTTAGATTTTACCTAGTTAAAAAAAACAGCATTCTGCAACTAGAAAATTAAGCAGAGAAAGCACAGATTTAAAAAGTACTAGATACCAATACCATGTGAGAATTAAATAAGACAAAGTTATGTGCCTAGCAGTCTAAGTATAAAAAGTGAAAGAAAATACTAAAACAATATTTTAATAGCACAGTTTATTAGTAAAATTGCTGAGGACAAAAATAGTTCAGTATTAATTTAGTACTCTTTCCACTCAACCATCTGGAGTTAAGGCATTTAAAATTCTCAGACTATGACAATAATGGTATAAAACTAAGTGGCTGAGTTTTTAGGACTCACAGTAATAAGACATTCTAATCTTTCTCTGGCCTTTACTGTAAAGACATACCTGCCTGGCAATATTGGTTGAGGAAATATATCAGATAGCATTCCTGCTTTTTAAAATCCAGAGGAAGAACAGGGCAAGATGGAGCTGATCATAGGGCCCTAATCTAACTGAAATAAGAATAGAGACCCTTAGTCATTAGTGGTGCAACTGCAGTCATATAAGTTCACCTTCTTCAGGGGTATTAGATTCGTACTTTGAAGCTGTCCTATGAGTTTCCCGAGGGAGAAGGGAGAGACTGGGGGAAGGAAATAGTGCACCTTACTATATTCCAGACTTGATTTTACACAAGCCAGAGTTCTAATCATCTGTTTGATTCAGCCACTTTTAATTATAGGCATCTATAATTGGGCACCTTTAAAATAGAACTTCTCTTTTTCTAATCATTCCCTACCATGTTCTCTTAAAATCATTGATTCTGCCTTCCAAACTAGGGCATTTGATATCATTCTGGATGCCTGCCTCTTCAATCCCCCTCTCCCCATTTAAGCAAAATATAGAATGTCTGTTATATCTAGAGATTTTTTAGATCCATTTTCCCCTGTCTCTCCCAAATGCCACTGTGTTAATTCTAGAAATTTTTCATCTTTGAAAAACTGCAATTATAAAATGCTCTGAATGCCATTACATTTTCCAGTGACAAAAAATTGTCACAAATTCTTGTTCCTTAACACAAGGCTGATCACAACACATTTTGGTCAATATTTACTACTGGCTCTTTATCTTTAGATAAGTCCTTATTCACAGGGAAGTTCCCCTACAATCTGATGCAGCACAAAAATCTGTCCTTGATCATGTTACATAACCATCAGCCAACAACACTGAGCTGAGTCCTAGATACTGGGAACCAAAAATGTACATATTCCTTTTGTTTGTTTTCAGTCTTTATTTCATACAAGATTCATAGTTTTTCTTTAATCAGAAAATACTATAACCTTGAAACATAAAAATAATGAATCAAAGTCCCAAAGTTTACTTCAGTAGCTATTGGGTGGCACTCGCTTTCTTAAAGGAGGTAAGATGCATACTAGTAGCTTGAGGTAGGTTAAATAACAAAGCATTTAGTTTATGCTTTTATATCTCTATCAAGTGTTCTCATTGTCTTTTGTGGAATATCTGTTTTTGTGGGTTGGAGCATATTTTAATTTCAGTTGGCTATCTGTTAGGATTGTAGTCAGGCACAGGAAATTTCTCTGTGTGCTACTTAAAAATAAAAGGAAATTTCATAGCGTTAGTGAATTATTTGACTTTAAAATTTGCTAGATAAAATATCACAGAAAAGAAGTTTCTTGGCCTGCTTCTATGAGAACTTCTTTGGGTGAATACATTTGCAGAGACGTATGAAAGCATTCATTAGAAGTGAATCATAGTGTACTTTCTTCAAATAATTTTCCATTCAAGTGACACTTAATTCATAGTTTATAATTCAGGGCCAATAGCTACACAATCCACATTCCATGCAGAGTACCAACAATTTATAAGATGCTCCAGGTTTCCTGAAAGTAGAACATATTATGTCTACAACAGATGATAGTGAGAGGAGTGAAATGGTGAGATTGTCAGCATCCCTTTGATGTCTTTTAAACAAAGATTCTAATGAACATTTACTCATTTTTACTCCATGTGATCTTATGGAAGAAAAATTTTGTTTGGGTCTTGGGATCTTAAGTGTGCAATGAACCTAGAATTCATTCCAACATTTTTTTCATTTTTGTAGTGGAAATATTTTTTATTCTTCAGATCTGAACCTCATTAAATTTGTAAGCTACTAAGACACATAAATAGCATTCAGTACATTTGTGCATGTGATGATGTCAGTAAATACAAGAGCCCTCTACCAATTTACCACTCTACAGCATCTGAAGTGGGAAATTCATCTCCTGTAAATTGTCTACCTGCTAGTGCTGGATACCACTGAGAATAACTATCTTCAATATGTTTTTAATAGAGGAAAATATATTTTCCTAAAGGAAATAAACTATGACTCAATTACTCTGTAAAATTATTTGTTTGGTGGGAAGTGCCATCTTATCTCCCTTAATATACCATAGAAAGTGGATTCTTTATTGCTCTTTAGTTTTTCCGTTGAACTAGATTCTCCATCATGCAGATATTTTTTTCTGAGATTGAAAGTTGAGTATTTTGGGGTACTGGGGTGGCTTAATTGGTTAAGCGTCCGACTCTCTCTCTCTTTTTTTTTTTTTAAGATTTTATTTACTTACTCATGAGAGACAGAGAAAGAGGCAGGCTCCCAAGGAACAGGGAGCCTGATGCAGGACTCGATCCCAGGACGCTGGGATCATGACCTGAGCCGAAGGCAGACGCTTAATCATGTGAGCCACCCAGGTGCCCAAGCGTCTGACTCTTGATTATGGCTTAGGTCATGATCTCAGGGTCATGAGATTGAGCCATGTGTGGGGCTCAGAGCTGGGCGTGGAACCTGGTTAAGATTCTCTCTCCCTATCTCTCTGGCCCTTCCCTCCTAAAAAAAAAAAAAAAAAAAAAAAAAGTTAAGTATTTTGACAGACTTGTTTAAGTCTCCTAGGATACCAGAAGGGTAGGAAGAAGTGGGGGAGCTACTGAGGGAAAAGTTCTGCATGGTGGTACCCAATTAAATAACAACAATTGCACTTTATTATGACCCCTTGAAGAACATCTCAGGTAGAATGAGGATTATAGATCTGAACAAATGAAGATGGATAAGAGAATGGTAAAGAAAGTGACTGTTCCCATGGCATAAAATATGATTACAAAATATTTTGAGAATCTAGCCTTAGCATTTACTCAAGAGATTTTCTGCTTAGTAGGTGAGAGATTTTGTTTTCTTACCCCTTACCTCTTCTAAAATCCCAGTAAGAATTTTTAAACAGGAGAATTATGGAGAGGAGGTAAGGAAAGTTATTTTGCTCTCCAAACCCCTCCCCGCAAGCTTCACAGGAATGAAGAATGCTTAAACTCTTCTTACTTGTTGCTCTTCCTCTACAAGGAAATTAGGTGCCTCCCTGACATTTCCTGGGTGGAACAATGAGAAGAGTCCCTAGCTTTTTCCCTCTGGACATTTGCACATGCCTCAGAAGACTCACAAGGAGCCAGAAGTGCCATGGAATATTAATTACAGTGAGGTAGGAAGGAAAGTGTTTCTAGTGATTCTCTAAATACAGTTCAGAAATCCCAGAAAGATTAAGCAGATAAACCCTTGGCATCAGGGTTAACAACAAACAACTTATCCTGAAAAGTAAGTAATCTGGTGGATTTACCAGTATTCAAATTTTCCCTTTCATAGAGTCAATGACAATTCCTGTCTTAAATATTGTGGTGAGACACATAGTGACCAGGATGATTAAATTGCATATGTATTATTTCACAGTATATAAATCTGAACTCCATTAACGTCCATAAGATTTTAGAGATCCCTAACAATGGTCAAAGACAGGAAATCATGAAAACTTCTACTGTCCATCTGATCAAAAAGTCCCAGCTACATGACTTTAAAGTCCTTTGGGTTAGAGACCAAGCTGCCATACACTGTCAGGCCCTTAGGATCTGGTTTTCCACTGCAAGAGCCATTTGGTCATCAGATGCATGTTCAAACTTTTCTCCTGTTGCCAGAACCACTGTGAGTTGAAATAGGAGTTTTTGGTTTTGTTTTTTGCTTTTATTTTATTTTATTATTTATTTTCTTCTTTTAGGGATAGCATGCTATTACTTGGTTCAGCCTATTCTTTTAAAGCCAGATAAACCTGGATTTGAATATCTGATCTGGAACTCACTTATCTGCTTATCTGACCTTGGGAAATTTACTTGCCCTTACTGGGTTAATTTCTTCTGCCATGGAAAGACACCAATTCTTTTCTTCTGGATTTGTTAGGAAGAGTTAGTATGGTACCTGTATAGTAACAGTAACAGCAATTCTGCATCAAGTTATCTTTGCTGTATCAACAGTAACAGAAAATGAAAGTTGGGATGTTGTCTCGATGTTTGAATTCTAAGTCATACCTGAGTTTTTATAAATGAACTCCTCCCTTGGTTTTTATCCTTATGAACCTGTTTTGTTCATCCACCTAGAACCTGGATTTGGAACTCTTAACTACAAGACAGTAAGCCAGTAGCTCTGGTGAGTTCCTGACCATTACTTTTTCTACCTGCTGACCCATCTAACTGCTTTAAGACTGTCACTGAAACATAGATGGATTGTGCCAGTTATTACCATATTGAGCACTGGACTTAGCCTGCCAATGGGAACTTCTTCATGACTTCTGTAGTTTGGCCAATTTCCCCAGCACATGTCCTTTCCTGGTTAGGTAGGTTTAATTTCAGAGCTACCCTCTGTGCCAGTGATTTTTTATTCTTCTGAGAGAAAATGGACAATGTATGACTGAGTCCCAAGATATGAAAGCACAGGCCCTTAACAAGACATTAAGAGAGTGGATTAACTTCTAATAATAGGAATATAATAGAATAACAATCATCATCCTAGGTAAATTATACTTCCTGCTTGATAGATACTATTAGCCTCAGAATAATCCTAAATGCTGATTATTATTCCCATTTTATAAAGAAAATTAGCTTCAACTGCACTAAGCCACTTGCCCAGAAATATGTTGTTAGTAGTGGAAAAATCAAAATTGAATTCAGCCAATTACAACTCAAAAACCTATGCTCCTTTTACCAATGCCTTCCACATTGTCATGAATTATGCCCCATTTTTAATGCTCTTAGATAAAAAAATCCAATGTAACTGATACTTTTGTTCAATGTAATGGAGATATTTTCCAGAAACAAAGTAATCAAATTGTCATAGTATCTATTGTCAATAACTATGGGGACTTGCCCTTAATTCCTTAACACATTCATCATTTCAGCTTTTTTCCTTAACTTGGAGATATACAAATTATAAAATGGTGGCAGTTTTATAGTAGAGTTGGATTTGGCTTGGTGGCCTTTGACATGATTTAGTCAGGTTTTTTTTTTACCTGTTTTAACTGATGAAGTATCTCTCTGTAGCTGTCACCTATCTCTTTGCACACATCAGTCCCTTGATTTTATGATTCTAGTTGGGTACACTGGAGAATAAAATTAATGGGTGGAACATTTGGGACACTCATGACTTTGTTTCTAAATCTTTTTTTTTTTTTTTCTGAATTAGGTGGGGGAATTGAGGCAGTTATCTGGAAAATTACCCTCCTGTTGGGACTGAGGTTTAAATCATCAACATCACATCTCTGGTTTGCATGTGCTGGCCTTGGATAATAGTTTTATCTGGGTTGCCTTGTATTTGTTTGGATAAGAGGACATATCACAGAGCACACATCTTAACACTATTATTCATCCCATTATAAATGACACTTACAAATGTGAAGGAGGCGGGGGCCCTCTTATGAAGTATTCATGACACACTCCTTTTCTATCATCCCACATCCGCCCACCCTGACATTTCCTGATCCAAATTGTGTAGTAATTCTTCTCCTCATCCTATGTTTTCCACACATTCTTTCAGGTCAATACACAGATGCTTTTACTTCTCTGAGTTTGAAAAAATAAATTATCCACCCACACCCATCTATAAAAGATTATTCAAGGTCATTGCAATAACAACTCTTTCTTCCTGTGTAAAATAGAATAACTTTGCTTTCTTACAGTGGATATTCTTTGGTGTTTTCCTTAAAAATACTCTTGGGATAAAAATAAATTGGAGTTTCCATTGCCTTTCATGAATTCAAAATCGTCTGCTAATATGAGTTAACACGTGCTATATTAAAAGTAAGAGCTTTGTAGGTGCATTATACCATTTAGATCAATTGATTCTTAACCTTGGCTGCACATGAGAATCACCTGAAGCACATTTAAATATATTCAACCTCTGGTTCTCACTCCTCAATATTCTGATTAAAATAATCCGGGTTGGGTTATCAGCATCAGTTTTTTGTTTGTTGGTTTACATTTTTTAAATGTGTAGCTAGGGTTGAGAATCACTAATCTAGACAATATGACTCAGGTTAAGAACATAGACTTTGTAGTCAGAAAGACTGAAGGTTGGATTTTAATCTCTCATCAGCTATTATATCTTGGGCATTTATTTAACTTTCCTCACCTTAAGTTTCTTCCTTTATAAAATAGGAAGTTGACAGTACTTCCTGGAGAAGTTATTATGGGACTGGAATGAGATAATGAACATAACATATTCAGGGAGTGTCTGGTAATCAGTTATTGCTTAAGACATTTTTTAGTGTAATGATTAAATTTATCAGGAGTTTTAAGTGTGCCTCTGTGGCAATACAATAGTTAGGAGACAAGCATTTTTCTAATAGTTTTCTTAAATTTCCAAATTTTATATGTATCCCAAATATCAATAATAATTGCAACAATTTATTAACTACAATAGTATGTGCCAGGCTCTTTGTTGAATCTATTTTTGCTTGCTCAAAATTTTGAGATGTGCTAAAGCCAGTTTTACAAGAGAAGACCAATTCTACCTGGCAGTACCACGGCTTATTTAGCAGGTGACTTGGCAGGGACCTCTTTCTTATCCTATTTCCTATTTTTTTAAAGATATCTAGTATCTCCTGATATAGTAGTTATTATCTCCAGAATCTCCAGAATCACTCATCTGCTCTGGTTGAGATGCCATCCCCATGGGAAGGAAAGGTTGGCATCTCCAACCTGAGCTGGAGCCCCACATTTTCATTTTACACTGGACCTTCACATTAATAACAAAATATGGAAGAGGTTGACAGGGTTGGGTTTGGGAGGATGGTTTGGTATGTTTGGAAAGGACCAAGGTAACATGAGCCTACCCTAGCCTGGTGGGACTGAGGTTGAAATGATGTGCCTAGTGTTTAGAACCAGGGGCCCTAGAATTTTAAATGTTCTCAATGTAAATGTGACCATTCCATTTATTAGTTGCGTGATATTGGATAAGTGACTCACGATCTCTAAGCCTCAGTTTCCTCTTCTGTAAACTTAGCACAATTATTATACTAACCTCATGAGCTTGACAGGGTTAAATAAGACAGTTTATGTGGAACGATTGTTTACTAGTATCTGGGAGGCAGTAAGTACCAAATAAATGTGTTTATTACTATTTTTATTTTCTTTTTGACTCTGTTTCTCTCAGCCCAGAGAGAACCAGCAACCAACTGTTGCAATAAACTATTCGACCAAGACCCTATAAAGAAAAAGATTTCTGAGAAGTATGCCCCTTCTTATTTCTCAATCATGGTTTGGGTCCCTCCAAGAAAACTCATTTTATTTCTTATTTGTTCAATCAAATTTCATGGGAATTGTAGTTTCCTATTGTACACCTTCATCAGCCATCTCAAAAAATAGGTTGTATCTGAAATGAAAAGTTCAGCTTTGCTTTCCCTCCTTTCTGCTCCTGAATATCATAATTGAATTAGAATAGGAGAAGCATTTAAGTAACAATTGTCATACCTCTTCTACCCCCAGCACACCCACATGAACATCTACATATTCTCCTTCCTTCCTCTTCCCTCTCTCTTTCTCTGGGGATGTCCATTCATACACTCATGCTAATGTTCCTTGAAGCATTTAAGATGCATTTCCAAGTGACAGGAAGGGCTGCTATACAGAAGCATCATTTTTTTTTTCCATTCTCCAACACATTAATTGGTTGGATTGATTTTCTGGATGAGTAAGAAGGGAGAATATGCATTTAAGAAAGATTGATAGCATAGCACAGTTGTTTATGTTTGAAAATGCAGTTTTTCTCAAAAATAAATGCGCAGGACATGAAGAGGCCTAGAAAGATCAAAAAGTACATTCCTTGCCTTAATTCATCTCATCTAGATAAAAATATAGTCTTGTGAATAGAAATAATGTTAACAGATATTAACCAACAAGTCATCCAGAAAAAAAAAGTGGAAAATAAACATACAACAAAATTTAATCCCATGAAGACTGAACTTAAAACAATGATATTTCTCTTTTCATTAATCAATTTAACAGATTTTACTTAAAACTAATTTTGGTGGTGAGGATTTATCAAGGTATATACCCTTATGAATGTAAACCATAAACCATTCTGAACTATAAAAATTAAAACTGTTAGGACTTTGAGTTCCAATTATTCCACATCTAGGAATGTTGTCTAAGAAAATGATAGGAAATATAGACAAAGATCTATATGTCAAAATGTTTATTTGTGTCATCAATTATAGTAGTAAATAATTGACCACAAGCTGAATGTCAAAATATAAGGGCTGAATAAATTATTTATTATTTTTATTTCCTCTCCTCTAATTCCCCCTTCTAGCATTTACACCCCTCCCCTCTCATTCAGTAGATATATCTCTATTTCTTCTAGTTTGATGGTATTTATCTGAAGAAAATGAAAGAAATGAGAGGAATGGTCCTGCACTGTTGGTATAGCCATGATCTCTATCTGATCTCCCTTAGAGTACATCTGTGGGTGACCATCATCATTATTGGGGATCTTTACTTCAGCCACTCTACTAGAGAGACTCTATTTGACACAGACTCTGTTGGAGATCTCATTACCTTTTCAGGCAGTTCACTTAGGTCAATTCTTTTTCAGATGGGCACAGGAAGGCTGTCTATTATATAGCCCCCAACTGGTCCATGAAAAATACACATCCTTTACCCTAGGTGTCGACAACTTTCCCAATGGTGTCACCTCTTTATTTCCCACCATCACAGAAGTCATCTAGTAAAAATCTCACAATTGTAGGCCTTTCTGGAAAAGGATTCAGCAACAGTTGCTATGTTCCCACAGACACTAGGGAACAAAGATCAAGCTATCCAAGTGCTCTTTCGGAATCCTCTCTCACTTACCTTGATGGGAAATGGAAGCATATGCAATATTAATTGATGAGATATACAATAATATAACAGAATACAGGAGATGCATCAATCCAACCTGTGAGCAGGGAAGACTTTCCCAAAGAAAGCAATAACCAAGATGAAACCTAAAGTTTAAGTATTAGTAAATAGAGTGAAGGAGATGAGTGGAGGAATAGCAAGACAAGCAAAAGGGCCAGCATTAAAAGGTAATATTGTTGGAAAGCAAAATGGTATAGCCATTTTGGAAAACAGTATATAGAAAGCAGTTTCTCATAAAGTTAAGCATAGCATTAACATATGATCTAGTAATCCTGCTCCAAGGTGAAATGATAACTTATATTCATACAAAAGCCTTTATGTGAATGTTTATAGTGGTTTTATTCCTAATTACTCCAAACTGGAAACAAAGTTAATGTTCTTTAATTGGTGAATGGATAAACTGTTGTACATCCACAATGGATGCCTAATCAGGAATAAACAGGAGTGCATTATTAATCCATGTTCCAACATGGATTAATAATTTCAAAAGCATTATAGTAAGTAAAAATATCTAGACTCAAAAGGCTCCATGCTGCATGATCTTATTTATATATTTTTTTGGAAAAAAAGGAAACCATAGAGACAGAAAACTATCCCGTTACCAGGGACTGGAGGCAGGGACAGAGGTTGACTGGATATGGGGGAGTTTTAGAGGGTGTTAGAAATGTTCTCTATATTGATCATAGTGTAGTCACACAACTCTATTCATTTTGTTAAAGCACATAAAACTGTATAAAAAAAGATGAATTTTACCATATGTAAATTATACCTCAAGTAAAGAAAAGAGAATATGGCTCCTTTCAGGAACTGAAAAATAGTTACTATAGAAATAGAGTGAGAAGCAGGGAAAGGTAAATGATGATGCAAGAAAGATACATGAGTATGAAGTCATTAAGGCCTTTGTAAATCATGTTCAGGAATCTGAGCTGTAACCTTAAGGTAATGATAAACTATTTAGTCCTTTAACTTTGCTACAGATCATTTTAGAAGGATCACTCTAAAAAGTGTGAAAACAAGAAGACGAATTGAGCTGTTAGACAGAAATGTAGTAAACCAGGTAGGAGATACCACTTACCTAGGAAAGTGTGGTGGAAGTTTATTCTTTTTTTAACAAATACATTTTGAGTGGCTGTTATGTTACAGACACTGAGATGTTTCCTGGAAATAAAATGGTAAAAATCAGACATATACTCAGCAAGTCCAGAGCTCATAATCTATTGGCATAGACATCAAGTATATAATTTTGTCTATATAAATTATAAGAAAAAAATGTAGTTATTATTATGGAAGTGTGTACTAAGGAGACTGTGTCAGATATAGTTAGTTACTGACCCAAAATGTATTCTTTTTCTTGATAACAGAAATTCCCATTGTGTTAGGGGAACCTATGCGTTGGCTTGAAAAGACAGTATTTCCCAGGTTCCCTAGCAGTTAGGGTGGTCATGTGACACAGTTCTGGCCAGTGATGTATGAGTGGAAGGATGCTGGGTTTTTCTAGGATGGTTTTGATTTCCTGATTATAGTTCTTCTTCTCTTCTTCCCTGTCTAGTACATGTGATGATGGTTGAATTAATGACAATATCAATACTTGTGTTGACATGGCAACTATTTCGTGATTTTTTAAAATTTAATACATGATAATAATTATTGATTGTTACCTCTATGAGACTTGTGTTTGTTCCTCCCTTTCCTAGCTGCCACCCCAGCACTTAAAGTTTAAATAAAAGGTTCCTCATGCATGGCATGGTTCATCCTACAAATTACTTTGCTCTCTGACTCTTATTTACTACCTAAAAAACAATGTTTAAGGACTTGGTTTTTAAGTCCTAAAGCAGGTTAAATAGGGTGTTTTATTTGGGGGGCATGTGGTGGGGCCAGGGGGTTGTTTTCATGTATGACAGTTCTAATCAATTGGTACTAGCATTCCCAGACATTGTGTTGAGGAGGAATCTGTATCAGCAGGAAGGAGTATTGTCTTAATTAGTAATGTCTGCCATGTACACAGGAAGGAAGATTGGCAACAACTATTTTTTGTCATCATGGTGTAACCATTTAAGAAAGGAAGGTGAGACAGACCTTTCTGATATGGCTTGTATGCTCAAGAACACAGAAACAAGATGAGATAGTTCTTGGAGCACTCCAAAGCCTGACTTACTGGTTTCCAGTCTGAGCAAATAGGTCTGAGAACAGTAAACACACACCCAGGAGCGAAAGAATACGGTCATACTTATCTCATGGATAGCATAGGCTCTGATACCAGAATCTTCATTTTTATCCGCCTTCACCTTAGTGAGTTCTAAAACCCCTTGAGCAGTTTCTCTTGCCATCTGCTACCCATGGAAGCCATTTCCTTCCTGTCTGAAGAAAGTGAGGAGAGGTGAAGAAATGTGGCCATGAGTGAAAGCAGCCTTCTGTGCCAAGCAGTCAGGTCTCAAGCTAAAAGGAGAATAAGCCATGAGGTTAATTCTGTCTAGTTTTAGGTACAAATTACTTTATTTTAGTTTTGGGGGAAGTAAAATGAAGCAATTGAGAAAGAAGAAAGAATTCAGGAAAGAAATTCTATTCTTACCAACCCAGCAGGGATGTACATTTCAATTGCTGAGAGGAAACAATATTAGATGTAATGCTAGAGGCTCATTGGAAGCGGAAACGGGAGCCCTAATTTGAAGCAGGAGCCATTCATAAAATGACTCACAAACTTGCTCGCAAGAATTAAACCAAGTTTATGAAGAAAAATTCTTGTTTGCATTTTTTTCCCTTTTCAAGCAAGTGATGAACAGTAAAGTGGTCCATATCCAAGGTCACATCAGTGTTTTTCTGGTTTTTAACCATGGTCATTATTAAAGGAAGAGATGGACAGATACATATGTTGAGTAACCAAGAAGTAACTGACAACAAAAGGGGGAATATTGGAAAACCCTGGCTCCTGGTCATACCCTGGATTAATAAGAGGATAGAGCAGTTAATGGTATTTTATATGTGAGGTAAGTCTGAGGCCCAGATTTCTCCCATGAAGGACATTAGGCAGCAGAGACACCAGTGACAGGTCCTTTCATTTGCCAGCTTGGCTGCCTCAAGGGATCTGCATGATGAAAGCAGGTGATTAACAGAAATCATGTTTTCACTGTAGGGCTTTTACACATTTCCTACCGGACAGCTCCATAGTCAGATGGCACCCTTTATTGAATTAACTGATCAGATTAGTACCAATGCCTTTCCGTGTTCTGTGTCCTCCCCCACATTCATGTATCTCACCTCTATCTGGGACAGAAACATCTTCGCAGCGGATGCCAGCAAAGCTTCCGCTACTCAGAACCAAAAGAGCAATATCTCCTTCTGACTCATTTCTCAAGACTCCTGACTATTACCACTTTGTATTGCATTATGGGGCAAGCAAGCTGCTTTGGATCACAGAGCTGCTATGCATTCCAAACTTCCTCCCCAAGAGAGAAAACACGATGTAATGTACAGTCATGGGCCTGAATAAATTTCTTTTCTCCCCATAAATTGCTCTTGTCTTATATAACTGCCAAGAGGAATGAACCTATGTCACCATAGTTCCTTAAATCTGGCCTCTCGCACATCAGAACTTGACTTTTGGAGAGAGAATTGGACATTTAATTCCCTGGGAAATCCAATCCAGAGTGTCAAGGCTTTCTCAATCGAATCATGGGTCAGATGTCAAGTCTGTCACTGAAAAAAAAGGAAAACTTAACCAATCTTATTTGTTTCATATTTTTGTTTCTCCTCTCCCATTCCCTTCTCCCTCATCAGTGGCACATTTTCTGAGTGTCTTGGGGGAAATTCGGGACACCCTCACTCTGTAGAGCAATAAAGTTGGGGAAATAATAAAAACACTTAACTTTTATGTAGTCTAGATTCCTGTCTACTTTTCTAAGTAACTACTTAAAATTACTCATTCAGCCATCATAAAACAACCCTGAGGTCAATGTTACTTTTAATCTTCATTTTACAGGTAAGGAAGCTGAAGCACATGGAAGCTAAGAAACTTGCCCAAGTTTGCAACAGTATCAAGTGGTGTAGCTAGTATTCAAACAGGTAGTCTGGCTCCAGAATATATGCTAAATGGCTTCTTTAAGAGATGTTCTTGTTAGTCGGCATATTTCTCAGAGTACTAGACTAATACTACTAAAGACTTGTGCTAATGAATGTAGTTAACTAAGGAAGAGTGAGCCAAGGAGAGAGCTAATGGGAGCTGAAAGAAGAAATGCATTTATACACACAAACACGCACACACACACGTGCTCACACACACACATACTGAATCATGAGCTTGTACGTTCATGTATTCGCTGGTTATTCATTTATTTCTTCATTCAGAACATGTCACCAACATGTGTCACTTTGGAAAAGTATCTCCAATCTCTCTCAGACTGCTCAACCTTTTGTCAGACAGAAGTACTAAGTGTAGACATAAGATTTTGTGAGATTTAATTGAGATGTGGCATGTAAAATGTAAGCACAGTCTGGCCCATAGTATGGCTCAGTTACTATTTATTTAAGCTATTTTTACTAATGATTTAAAAAAGAAGGAAAAGCAAACAGCTAGTATTTATTGAGCCCTAACTATGTACAAGGTCACTGTGTTTCGAGAACAGGGTAGTTAACATGTTGTTTATCTCTGTTTACGTGATTTCTGGATATTGTGTTTCTCTTTCATCCCATCTATTATTCTTCCTTCATTGATTTTAAGTGTTATTGGAGAGGGACATTTTGGTCACGGGCCAGTTTGTGTCACTACCCCTCTAAATATCATTTTCCTCTGGCTCATTTCAGACATGGTGTATTTTCAAAGGTCTGACTTTATTTCCAGGCTGCCTCTCATGATCCAGAGCCTCATTCAGTTCAATCCAATTTAATTCAATTCAGTTCAGTTCAAAGAAAAACAAATCATGTGGCTTCTACAATAGGATACAAAGATGATTAAGGTAAGATCCTGCTTCAAGTTCCTTACAGCCTTTTCTTGTTCTACGTCAAATCATGCTGTTGGTAGTCTCCCTTTATAATTGGAGTTTTGGCTCAGTCTTTATCCTGCCACCATCTTACCTCTAACAGGCCTGAGCAAGTTAGAAATCTGAAGACTGCTAGCCCAACCTAAAGGGACGAGAATGACCATCTCTGAAAATTCATTCATTATGTGCAAAATGTACTCACAAGGAATTCTTCAAAAGAATGTCTAATCTTCAACTACATCGAGAATTTAATAAAGCTCTATGAGTCAAGGGCATTTTTCAAGACAATAATGAATATGACATTAACTGGCCTTCCTCCCTATGAGCAAAGTGCATTCCAGTTTCCTTCTAGTGTCAGTCTATATGAGGCTACCTCAAAAGCCTCCATAAAAACCCATTTTCTTCTTCCTTTCTCTAAACTCTCACCCTTTTGTAAAGGACATTATCACTCCAACTTCATTTGGGAGCCTAAACACTTCCCTTTGTTTGTATTAGAATATTAACAATCCAAATACCACAGCCATGAGGGAGAATGGAGTCTTAATAAATTAAGTATACATTCTGCCCAGATTCCATTGTTTTCCAATGAAGTAACATGTTCATTTACACCTAATATTTCTGCCCTACTCTGACCATGTAAGGTAAAGAGCAGACTTCCAGAAGGCAACAGCCCCATTAGACTAAGGCTTCATTATGTTCTAAAATGATTTGACAACGAAAACATAAGACAGATCAGAAAGAGAAGGAAAGTGAAATGCCAGAAGCAAGACTCATCTTTTAGGTAGTATGACCATATTTTGTTTCCTGTGCTAAATTGAGATATTACAAAGACTTGTTAATATTCCCATGACCCTGATGTTAAAAAAAAAACAGTTTTCAATATTGTGAATCCCTTGTGTGCTGCCTGTAATACACAAACAGCTTCCTTGTCCATATAAAGAGTAGTTTGTCAGTTTCAAAATAACGTCCAAAGAACCAACTGTAAGTACTCTGTTTTCTTTACTGTGCATTTATTTTCTGTTTTATTAATTGGTACTTTTATCCATGTTATTTCCTGGCTCTAATTTCTTTGGGATTGATTTGCTACCAACTATCTTGAGACAGTTGCCTAGATAATTGATTTTCAACTTTTCTTTATTAAACACATGCATATAAGACTATATATTTTCCTCTAAGCATAGCTATAGTTGACCAATGACTCAGAGAAAATAAAATAATATGGGTGAGGAGCCAGGTAGCAGTGTCTGACCTGAGATGCCTTGAGCCAAGCTTTAGGGTTTAGAATACAGCTTAGTAAGCTGCCATGTTTCTTTCGGATTCTGAATGGTAGCTTGTGCTCTGTACTGACTTTCCTGGTTTCTTGTCCTGATTATAACAACAAAAGAGGCCATTGTTCAAGCAACACCCATACTTAATGCTCTCTACCACCTCTTATTTCTAGGATTAGGTAGAAGGAGAACTTTGGTCCTCCCCCAAACCAAATACCCCCACCCTCAATAAGAGCAGGTCTATGTTTCTAAGCTCCTAGGTATGCTTCCTCTTTGGATTCTTCAGCTACCATTTGTCCCTGCCCTTTTAAAGTAAATCCTCTTACTTCTCCATCCACCCCTTAAGAACCATGTTTTGATCAGCCAGTTAATCTTCCACTGATCAAAGAAAGAAGTGCAGAATTTTGCCATGATGTATATCTAGAATACACATTTTAGAATATACATCTAAAAAAAAAAAAAAAAGAATAGGGCGCCTGGGTGGCTCAGTCGATTAAGCCTCTGCCTTTGGCTCAGGTTATGATCCCAGGGTCCTGGTATCTAGCCCCACATCTGGCTCCCTGCTCAGTCTGGAGCCTGCTTCTTTCTCCTTCTCCCTCTGCTGCTCCCCCTGCTTGTGCTTTCTCTCTGTCAAATAAGTAAATAAAATATTTATTAAAAGAATATGTGTCTTAGAAACCGATTATGATAAGAAAATCAGAAAGCCATCCCTCTACACCTTCAAATCCTACCCCCACAAGGTAGAAAAAAAATCACTACATTCTCTGGTCCTACCACCCAAACCCATCCTTTTCCTTTCATGAAAGAAAATGAAGCAAAAGCCTGTGAAGATGGAAATGTTTTCTTACATTGTTTCTAGTACACCCAGATAGATAAGTGATACCTCCTGTTTTTACCCAACAGGAATTTCACCTCATTTACCTGTTAGCAGACCCAGATTTTATTCAAATATTAGGCCAAAATTATTGATATTTGGGAAGAGAGGCCCAATCTTAACTATTTTTTCCCAACTTTCCGGGCAATGAAAATGTAAAAGAAAAAAAAAACTTTCTGGGAAATGTTTTCTTCCCTAAAAAAAGCATAATCACATCTTTAGTCCCTTCCCCTGCTTCACTTCCTGCTTTTGACTGTGGCCATGCTTCCTGGAGCTGGGGCAGCTACCTTCTGACTATGGAGCAGTAACTCAAGGATGAAAAGCCAACCCACAAAAATGGCAGAGAAAATGTAGCAATGGGCCTGTGTTCTTGATGAAATTGTTGAGCAGCTGAATCAATGCCAGCAGCTGCCTACCTCCACATTTCTTCTTATGTAGGATTAATAAACCCCCAGTTGTTTAAGCCATCATTTATAGGCTATTCCATTATCTTTGGCTGAAATTCTTTTCTAACAGATAAATATAATTTTTTCTCAATTCAGACTAACTGATACTTCTTTCCCTAGTTCCAAAACCTCAGAATCTACTCTCTGACTAGAGTGGCAAACTCTTTTGTGCCCAAAACATTAATGGTTAATGGTGATCCAGGAGGTATTTATATTTCAACAGTTGGCTTCAAATTCTTAAGAAAGAATAGGTATTTTGATAGGGATTGTATTAAATCTGTAGATTGCATTGGGCAGTACAGACATTTTAACTATTTGTTCTTCCAATCCATGAGCATGGAATGTCTTTCCATTTCTTTGTGTCCTCTTCAATTTCTTTTATAAGTATTTATAGTTTTCGGAAGATGGGTCTTTCACCTTTTTGGTTAGGTTTATTCTTATTTTTGGTACAGTTGTAAAAGGGATTGTTTTCTTTTTCTGTTGCCTCATTATTAGTATATAGAAATGCAACAGATTTCTCCACAATGATTTTGTATCCTGCAACTTTACTGCATTTATTTATCAATTCTAGTTGTTTCTTGGTGGAGGCTTTACAGTTTTCTATATATATAGTATCGTATCATCTGCAAATAGTGAAAGTTCTTTTCTTCCACACTGATTTGGATGCCTTTTATTTCTTTTCATTGTTTGAGTGCTGTGGCTAGGACTTCCAGTACTATATTGAATAAAAATGGTGAGAGTGAACATCCTTGTCTTGTTCCTGACCTTAGGGGAAAACCTCTTGTTTTTCCTTGTTGAGCATCATGTTGGCTGCGTGTTTTTCATATATGGCCTTTATTGTGTTGAGATATGTTCCCTCTAAAGCTACTTTGTTGAAGACTTTTATCATGAATGGATGTTATATTTTATCAAATGCTTTTTCTGCATCTATTGAGATGAGCATATGGTTTTTATCCTTTTTCTTATTAATGTGCTATGTCATGTTGATACAAACACCCCTATGTTTACAGCAGCATTATTTACAATAGACAAATGCTAGAAGTAGACCAGGTGTCCATCAATAGATGAATGGATAAAGAAAATGTGGCATATATATCTGTATCTACCTACACACACACACACACACACACACACACACACACACACACACACACACACACACACTGGAATATTATTCAGCCACAGAAAAGGATGGGATCTTGCCATTTGCAATGACATCAGTAGAGCTACAGAGTATAATGCTAAATGAAACAAATCACTCAGAGAAAGACAAATACCATCACATTTCACTCATGGGGAATTTAAGGAAAAAAAATGAGCAGAGGGAAAAAAGAGAGGCAAACCAAAAAACAGACTTGATGGTTACCAGAGGGGAGGTTGGTGAGGGGATGGGTGAAATAGGTGCTGGGGATTGAGGAGTGCACTTGTGGTGAGCACCAGGTGTTGTATAGAAGTGTTGAATCACCCTATTGTACATCAGAAACTAATATAAACTATATGTTAGCTAACAGGAATTAAGATGAAAGAAAGAAAGGAAGAAAGAAAGAAAGAAGGAAAAGGAAAAAAAATAAGAAAAGGGAGTATAACAATAAGGAAACAGTTGAACCACTGAGGAAGATTCAACTACTTAACCTTCAAAGCACACAATTTTGCTGACCTGTGTTTGAGGTTAGAGAGCACATTGATTTGTGTGATTTATGAAAGTGAATCTCACTACTTTACAGTTAGCAGGTGGAATCATATGTCAATAGTGATTTAAGATTAAGGAAAAAGGAAGCAATTGGGATATTTCCTAAGACATTTATTAGTCCTTGAATTATTATTGACATAGGATAATTTCTCTTCTTGATAGCAAGTAGAGACTAAAGATGATGAAGATGACAACCCATTATCCTTCTTACTAGAGAAAGAGGAAAATTGAGAGCATCAGTTCAAAAGAATTTTCTATAGACATCTCAAATTAAATGTTTTAAAAACCAAACTCAAAATTTATTTCACTGATATATTTTTCTTCTCATAATTTATAGTAAGTTTGCTTCTTCCTTGTGACCATTTCATCCTGTCCTCATTTCACTGTGTTACCAAGCTTGGCTAATTCTCTTAAGTTATTTGGAATTTATCTCCACCTTCCACTCAAATTGTTGTACTTCAGGCCATTTTATTTCTCTTATGAACCATTTGCAATGGGCCCCTTAGAACTCTGCATCTTTCATGTTGTACTCATCATGATCTCTCTAAAATTCAGACCCAGTCATATCATGAATAAAATCCTTCCATAGTTTCCCAGTTATTTCTTATAGTCTAATGCCTATTAACTTCTCTGGTAACTTCTGTCATTTCATTTATATAACATGTGCCCCAGCCACAACCCAATGCTTGGTAGTTGTCTGTCTACACCACAATTTCTCTGCTTTGCATAACTTTAAATATGCTCTTTCCTCAAGAGCATCTTACTCCTGACTTTCCATCCCTTTTCAATTTAGGAGAGAATAATATGAACACATGAAGAATAGGAGAGAGCAGTATAGTTGGAGACTGCTCAGATGTCATGTCTTTGGAGAATCTTCCCTTTACTCTTAGTCTGTTTAGAGGCTTCTATAGTATCTGGTAATTATCACCATCGATAATGTGTTATAAGATTATGTAAAATAATGTATCACTTTCCCACTAGACAAGTGGTTCTCAACCCTAAGCTATAATGTCCAGGAAAGTTTTTGTTTGTTTCCTAATGCTAATCCTTGGTCTCCATCCCAGACTGCTTACTAGAACAAATTTCAGATATATGAAGAGGCTATTCTTTCACTGTTTTTCTATATGCATGGAGTGGCTCTAGTTGCCAATCTGACTCAAGTATTTCATTACATTGAACACCATTTCAGAATCAATTCCTGATGTCTGTGCCTGTCTTCTTCAAGCTTGGAGTGTTCGTGAGGTTCTGCTGAAAGACTAACTTTCACCTCTGTGATTCTTGCTACTTGTTTGATTTTGGATATGCAGCTTCTTCCACTCTAGTTTATTTTTCAATGAGTTACAAATTTATTTCTCTGTTGCAGAAATTATTTAAGTTGCCTTATGTTATTTTACAGCCCCCCTCCTATTCTTGGAACTTTTACATGTTTATTCCCTTCTGAGTGTTTTAATTGTGGTTCAATGAGGTGTGGAAGGGAAGGAAGTCTTCCATTTTGTCTTGAAAGGACATGAGAACCATTTTAGGTACTCTGTCACTTTTAGCATTTTGTATAACTATTGTTAACCACTGTATCAGGTAGGAATATGTCAAACTGCAAGTAGAAAAACAAAAACATTGTGTGTCAAATAGAGTTCTATTTTCTCACATATTACGGAGTTTGAAAATAAGCATATAGAGATGTTGTAAATTTTCGGTTTTCTCATAAAAGGCCCATCCTTAGCACATTACCTAATTTTCTAAGATGGCTTTACAACTTGAAGCATCATGTCTATGTTCTGGCTAGAAGAAAAAGAAAAAAAGAAAAGACCATAGTAGCCACATCTCCCCACTTTTTATTAGAAAAGTGATAGCTTTCCCAGAAGCCTTCTCACCAGACTTAACTCTTACCTACACTGTCGCATGTACTTTAACATAAGGGAGGCTTTAAAGTAAGTATTATACTTTCTAGCTTCTGAATAGAGAAAAGGAGAAGGTGGTAAGAAATTAGTATTTAGTGCACCAGCTTATTGGCATGATAGAGCTACTGACTGCTTCTCATAGTTTACAAGCAGTTAAAATAAAACCCTGTACGATATCATAAGGCTATCTGTGTCTAATTGAGAGAGAACTGGGAATTGATCCATTGGTCTGGAGGGAGTATAGGTGTTGAGTGGCAACAGTATGCCAGAAAGCAACATATTTTAAGAAAAAAGAAAAAGAAGAAGATAACAGGAGAGGAAGAAAAGGGGAGTATGTCAGAGGGGGAGACCAACCATGAGAGATGATGGACTCTGAAAAACAAACTGAGGGTTCTAGAGGGGAGGGGGTTAGGGGGATGGGTTAGCCTGGTGATGGGTATTGAGGAGGGCACGTTCTGCATGGAGCACTGGGTGTTATGAACAAACAATGAATCATGGAACACTGCATCAAAAACTAATGATGTAATATATGGTGATTAACATAACAATAAAAAATTTTAAAAAAAGAAAGCAGTCAGATGAGGGGGAAGAAATGGAATAGACATTTCTAACACTTTAACCTTGATAGAGACAATTCAATACTGTGCACATTTAATTACTCCTGTGCACATTTAATCACTCCTGAATTTTATTTCCTTATATCATTATTTTATTTTTTAATTGAAATGTTTTATTTAAATTCAATTTAGTTAACATAGTGTATTATTAGTTTCAGGGTAGAGTTTAGTGATTTATCAGTTGCATATTAACATCCAGTGCTCATCACATGAAGTGTCCTCCTTAATGCCCATCACCCAATTACCCCATCCCCCAACCCACTTCCCCTCCAGCAACACTCAGTTTGTTCCTCAGTTATAGTTAAGAGTCTCTTATGGTTTGCCTCTGTCTCTGTTTGTATCTGTTTTTATCTTATTTTATTTTTCTTTGTTTTTTAATTTTTTATTGTTATGTTAATCACCATATATTACATAATTTGTTTTGGTGTAGTGTTCCATGATTCATTGTTTGTTCATAACACCCAGTGCTCCATGCAGAACGTGCCCTCCTCAATACCCATCACCAGGCTAACCCATCCCCCCTCCCTCCTCCCCTCCAGAAACCTCAGTTTGTTTCTCAGAGTCCATCATCTCTCCTGGTTCGTCTCCCCCTCTGACTTACTCCCCTTCATTCTTCCTCTCCTGCTATCTTCTTCCTTTTCTTTTTTCTTAAGATATGTTGCGTTATTTGTTTCAGAAGTACAGATCTGTGATTCAACAGTCTTACACAATTCACAGCGCTCACCGTAGCACATATCTTCCCCAATGTCCATCACCCAGCCACCCCATCCCTCCCACCCCCGACCACTCCAGCAACCCTCAGTTTGTTCCTGAGATTAAGAATTCCTCATATCAGTGAGGTCATATGATACATGTCTTTCTCTGATTGACTTATTTCACTCAGCATAACACCCTCCAGTTCTATCCACGTCGTTGCAAATGGCAAGATCTCATTCCTTTTGATGGCTGCATAATTTTCCATTGTGTATATATACCACCTCTTCTTTATCCATTCATCTGTCGATGGACATCTTGACTCTTTCCACAGTTTGGCTATTGTGGACATTGCTGCTATAAACATTGGGGTGCACGTACCCCTTCGGGTCCCTACATTTGTATCTTTGGGGTAAATACCCAGTAGTGCAATTGCTGGATCGAATGGTAGCTCTAATTTCAACTGTTTGAGGAACCTCCATACTGTTTTCCAGAGGGGTTGCACCAGCTTGCATTCCCACCAACAGTGTAGGAGGGTTCCCCTTTCTCCACATCCCCGCCAACATCTGTCGTTCCCTGACTTGTTAATTTTAGCCATTCTGACGGGTGTGAGGTGGTATCTCATTGAGGTTTTGATTTGGATTTCCCTGATGCCGAGCGATGTTGAGCACTTTTTCATGTGCCTGTTGGCCATTTGGATGTCTTCTTTGGAAAAATGTCTGTTCATGTCTTCTGCCCATTTCTTGATTGGATTATTTGTTCTTTGGGTGTTGAGTTTGATAAGTTCTTTATAGATTTTGGATACTAGCCCTTTATCTGATATGTCATTTGCAAATATTTTCTCCCATTCTGTCAGTTTTCTTTTGGTTTTGTTGACTGTTTCTTTTGCTGTGCAAAAGCTTTTTATCTTGATGAAATCCCAATAGTTCATTTTTGCCCTGGCTTCCTGTGCCTTTGGTGATGTTTCTAGGAAGAAGTTGCTGCGGCTGAGGTCGAAGAGGTTGCTACCTGTGTTCTCCTTTAGGATTTTGATGGACTCCTGTCTCACGTTTAGGTCTTTCAACCATTTGGAGTTTATTTTTGTGTGTGGTGTAAGGAAATGGTCCAGATAATCCTAAAATTTGTATGGAACCAGAAGAGACCCCGAATAGCCAGAGGAATATTGAAAAAGAAAAGCAAAGCTGGCGGCATCACAATTCCGGACTTCCGGCTCTATTACAAAGCTGTCATCATCAAGACAGTATGGTACTGGCACAAAAACAGACCCATAGATCAATGGAACAGAATCGAGAGCCCAGAAATGGACCCTCAACTCTATGGTCAACTTATCTTTGACAAAGCAGGAAAGAATGTCCAATGGAAAAAAGACAGTCTCTTCAACAAATGGTGTTGGGAAAATTGGACAGCCACATGCAGAAGAATGAAACTGGACCATTTCCTTACACCACACACGAAAATAGACTCCAAATGGTTGAAAGATCTTAGTTTATTTTTCTTTCCCTTCCCCATGCTCATCTGTTTTGTTTCTTAAATTCCACATGTGAATGAAATCATATGGCATTTGTCTTTCTCTAACTGACTTATTTTGCTTAGCATGATACACTCTAGTTCCATCTACATCAATGTAAATGGCAAGGGTTCATTCTTTTTGATGGCTGAGTAATATTCCATTGTATGTATGTATACCACATTTTTCTCCATTCATCCGTCTTATATCATTATTTTAAATTTTATTTAACTTAGAAGTTTTCTTTTAAGGAGCTAAAAGTCTGAAGTTCATACTTCCTAGATCAATGAGAAAATGTAGTGAATGCACCTATTTACTGCTATGAAAGACCCCATTTCCAAAAGAAATTACTGAAAAGACAATTCAGTGATAGCTTAAGTTCCCATTATATTAGGAAAGTGATCTTTTTTTTTCTTTCTATATGCCATGAAAGGGTTATCCTTATTCCTAACTACAAAACATCTAACTAATGTGTTGGTTCTCAAATTAAAAGGCAAATAACTAGCATCGTTTTCCTCAAAAGTTAGTGAAATAGTATATATAGTGACCATCTGGCCATTGGAGTAAAACAGATATTAATGTTAAAATCTATTAAGATAGTTGTCAGACTACTTCTGACAACACAGATAGGCCTATATCACTTCTCTGGGCTTAGTTTCCTCATCTATAAAATAATTATTAACCATAATTATAAGATTATTTTTTTATTAAAAGAAATTCTAAAACATTTTCATCCCAGTAGCTGCATAAATGTGTGTGATTGTGTCTATGAGTATATATACACAGTCTTTGATATTGTGGTTGGATTCTCTTGATGCACTATCTGAAAAAAAGGGGGGAAATTCATTTAACTCTGTGGATGGTGTGATTTTATAGAGTTTAGAACATACATCCAGATTCTAAATAACAGGTTGATTTTCTCATGCCTTATATTTGTGACACATTGAAGATCTAGATTTCCCCTAGTTTAACCATTTTTTATTCTGGAGTAACATATATGTTTTATATTATATGTTTTTTGTTTGTTCATTTTGTTATATGTTAACATATATGTTTACAACCCAATGTTTTAAAAAGCTGGGGTATGTAGCAAATGTTTGAAAACTCTCCTCCTCACAATGAACTATTGAGAACTTAAGTAATCCTTCTTTCTACCATATTTAATTTTTCAAACACACACAATACCAACAGTTAGAGTAATTATAACTAACTCTCAGTCTCCATCAACTAAGAGGGCACCCTCATAAGAAGTGATTACACACTGAACTCTTTGGGATTAAATTACATGTAGATTTTCATTCTTAGAAATTTAAGTATTCATCTAGACAGATCTTGTAATTGTCATTGCAGTTGGTATAAATGGAACTTTTCTTTAACCTAAAAAAAATAGAAGTACTTATATTATTCTCCTTCCTTTTCTATATATTTTGTTTGAGTGTTAGAGCCCCCCTCCCCATTATCACCTTCAGGAATAATAATTGCAGTAAATATGATGAAACGAGATGTTCATACTTATAACTGACATATAATCTTAGGCATTATCTAGCGCAATCCTGTAATGTTTAACTATAACCGTAATAGTTTATGGAACACATATTCAAATCATCCAGATGGAACAAAACCACATCTCCCAACTCTTAACATCAGTGCCATTCAATATGCACATTGTCTCCCTTAACGGATGCCAGAGAAATTGATTTCCAGTTCTACCACAGCTTAGAGCCAATTCTGTAAAAGATCAAACCAGTAGCTGCCCACGTAATTCATATTTGTTCTCAGTGTAATTACATAACTTGAGGAGAGAATACTCAACACCTAAAGCTGTCGTTCTCAATCCTGACTGTACACTAGCATCATCTAGGGAACTGTAAAATACACTGATGCCATTCCTGTGTTGCTCATTCAGGGATTTTCATTCAATTGGCCTTGGGTGGAACCTAGGCATTAAGGTTTTTCAAAGCTACCCACGTAATACTAATATACAGGTAGATTTGAGAACCAATTTCCTAAAACCTCAACTATAAATCAAAGGAAGGTAGAGGCCAGCTTTATTTGGATTTAATCAGTAAAAGAAAGCACAGGAAATTAGAGACAACAGAACTAGGTTGTATTATATACACACACACTCTTCAAATACTTTGCTATTTGAATCCCATGTGGTCTCAAAAGAAACTAAAAATTTCTCTGTGGCTAAAAATTAACTGTACTAATTCATGGCCAAGAGTGCTCTAAAAAAACATGACATCTATCTGTAATGTGGTGTCCTGGATGGGATCCCGAAATAGAAATAAGACATTAGGTAAAAACTCAGGAAACCTGAATAAAGATTTTAAGTTAATACAGGTACATCAAGGCTATAGCAACATTTTTCTAGATATGTCTCCTGAGGTGAGGGAAATAAAAGCAAAAATAAACTATCGGGACTACACCAAAATAAAAACTGTACAGTGACGGAAGCCATCAATGAAACTAAAAAGGCAAACCAAGAAATGGATCGTTAACTATGGAGAACAAACTAATGGTTACCAGAGGGGAACTGGGTGGAGGGATGGGTGAAATAGGTGATGGGGATTAAAAATTACACTTATGATGAGCACTGAGTAATGTATAGAATTGTTGAATCACTCTATTGTACACCTGAAACTAATATAACACTGTATGTTAACTCTACTGGAATTAAAATAAAATAGGCAAAGAAACACATCAATATTGTTTTCATTATTTGTAGCAAAAGTACTATACTAAAAGTACTATACTATGTAAGTTATTAATAATAGAAGAAATTAGGGGCACCTGGGTGGCTCAGTTGGTTAGGCAACTGCCTTCGGCTCAGGTCATGGTCCCAGAGTCCTGGGATCGAGTATCGTGTCGGGCTCCCAAGCTGGGTGGGGAGGGAGAACTCCGGCCCTATTGCCTCCCATGCTGTTTCTCTCTCTCTCTCTCTCTCTCTCTCTCTCTCTCAAATAAATAAATAAATAATAATAGAGGAAATTAGATGTGGGTCATCATATGGAAACTGTATTATTTTGCAATTGGTATGTAAATCTAAAACTGTTCTAAAATTAAAAGTTTATTTCAAAAAGTAAATGTAGGAAATGGTATATTTAGCCTCTATAAGTAAAAAAATATTCTATTAACATTCTTGTCATTTTAAGAGATATTATAACATTAGCACTTCTATTTACAGTTTATAGAGTTAATATTTCACAGCTCAACATTTATTATTCTGAATTTTCTTTACAGATCATCTTCATTTAAAAAATATAAATCATAATTTTTGTAACATTAAAATATTTTGAGAAGATTTACAATAAAAGATATATAAACAATTAAACTGTAAAAATGAAAATATCAAAATATCAGGATTGCATAGAAAGGTAATAAAGGAGAATAGTAATAAGAGGCCAAGGGAAAGCAATTGTCCTTAGTACTAGTAGTAATACAATTAATGCAGTCACTTAGAAGTATTGCTCATATGACTTTAAAATTCCTCTCCACTGCTAAATTACTTGTAACTTATATTAATATATTAAACAGTTCTTCATACATCACTTATCATTGTTTTCAAAGTTGTAGAGTTGAACAGATGGAAAATATTAAATAATGTGGGTGGCTTACTTGGCGTGGTTTTGGAGATTGAATTGTGAAAAAAATTCTATTGAATTCATTTTTACCTATTCTACTAACACCCCCACTAACCTACCACTCTGTGTGAAAGGGAACTGCCTGACTGCTTGGGGCTCTTATGCCTACATTTGTCAACATCATTTCTTTCACTTCCAATTCCACCATCCTTCACAGTAGAATTAAAAGTGAAGTAGGTGGATGGGACTCACAATCATCTCAGTTAAATGTTGCAACCAATATCAAATTATTAACTTATGAAAAAAGGGGAATCCCATTTCATTAAAAATAAAGGCACCTTGGCAAGGAGGAGTGGAAATTGGGGTAGGGTCTATATAAGAAATCAGCTTGAAAAGAGAAGTGCTTTAATGTCAACACTGGTCAAATTCTTGGAACATTTTTGATGTAACACTTATTACAGGTATTCTGATTGCTCAGTGCCTTTGGATAGCAGTAAAGTGACAGGAAAACAAAGTTTCTCAGTCATAAGGAAAAAAAAATATGACAATGCTATGTGTGGCATCAGACAAATCTAGGTTTGATTTATAGCTCTGTCCCTTGTTAGCTGTGTGAGTTTAGATAAATTATTTCTCTGAGCTTCCTTTTTCTAACAGATAAGATGAGAATAGCGCAAAATTTACTTTATAGAATTTTTGTAAGAATTAAATTATGTAGCATAAATTAAGTGCTTAGCATTGTGTTAAAATTTCAGCTTGAGATGCCCAACCATAGATTGGACCTGTATTCTCATAGCACTTAGTGATTCATTTTTCTTTGCATTGGGTTTTCTGGCACAGAAACTAGAGTTCTATGGTGTATAATGTAGTATCTCCTGATAGCTTTCCCTGCAACAGTTGTATTTTGGGATTTTATAGAATAGTTATCATTTTATCCATAAATTAAAATACTCCTGAAGTAGAAGCCCTTTGAAATATCATTGAATATTTGTTGTGCTAGTTTAGTTCAGTTTTCTCTGGAATTTGGGTCCATTTGTGGAGATGTAATAGGTAGTTCAGCTTTACTTGATAGAAACTGTGATTTTTGGTTAGACTGGCACTCGGCATCCATTCTCCTTCTATGTGTCTCATGTTTCCAAGTCTAGAAAAGCAAAAGCTACCCAAGTTTCACTTGTAGTTACAGTCCTGGTTGGGAATTACAATTCTGTCAGTTCTTTCTTCAGTTAGAATTCCAGAAGCAAAACCAAAGATATTTGAACTATGAGAGACACTTCTAGCAGCTGGGATTGCAAATTTCTTTTCATGAATGTTGAAAGTTGATAGTGGTGGTGGTTCTGGATATCAGTCTTGTCTGTGTATATTTGAATTCAGTAGTCCAATAACTATTCCTGAACTTCTCCTCCAGCATTTCCAGTTTTGTGAATACCCAGTTCTTTCTGCCAAATCTTTCTGAAGGAAATATCTAGAGTTCTTTCTGTTTGTTGAATTGTGCTTTGACTTACATAGATTATGTAACTTTTGGGGGCACCTAAATATTGATTTTCTTATTTCTGAGATAGGACTAAAAATAGGAAAAAGGTAAACTAGATAATTTTTAGGGCCTATTCCTGCTTTAAAACAGTTATAATTTTGGTGGCCATTGCCATCCCTGAAGTTGGACATCAACTTGAATTTGAGGTTTATTTTTTGTGCTAGATACTTTCTGTTTTCCCCTACAGATCTATTCCTCACCTTTTTTGACCCTGATCCGTGTCCCAAGAGACTCATCTTTACACACTCCCTCCATAGGCTCCCTGTTGTCTGGCTTCTGATTGGGCTCAGGCAATAGAAGGCATTAGCAAAATTGGTAAGAGGAAGAGGAGTGAAGCTAGGATATTTGCTGCCTCACCTCTCTTCCTTACAGGTGGCCTTAGGCTAAATGGGTTCCTCTGTTAAGGGCCATAGTTTTCATGTGCAATCCTTTCCTCAACTACAGCTATTTGCACCAGGTTCTGGTAACCATTCATTCCTCTTAATTATAGAGGTCAAGACATGGCATATATTTCCTGTTATAGCTAGGCCTAGAGTACTGCACGATTCCTTGCTGATTTCCCTAACCCTGCCCACACTTTAATAAATAGACCTTTTATTAACTTTTCCTCAGTTGTCCATTTTAGAATGCCATCTGTGTCCTACAGAACCCTACCTACATTGAGTAAGTAAATGAGTACCATGAATTTGAAAAGGCAAAATAAAACAAACAAACAACAACAAAAAAGGAAAAACAAAACACCCATCAGAAAGTTCCAGACTAAGATTTGGAAAATTTATACTCTTCAGTCTGTCTATATTATCCTCCTTCTATCCACATACCCACCTATCAAATTCCTGCTCACATTTATTATATCCTATAATGAGTTAATCTTCTTAGATTATCCCTGTTATGTCAAGTCCTGTTCAAACTTCAGTGGCTCCTTATTGCCTCAAAATCATCTAAATCTTTTAATTTGAAGTTCGAGCTCATCTGTTTTTCCCTGAATATATCCTTTGTATGTGTATGTGCATATGTGTGAGTGTGGTATGTGTGTCTTTTTTTAAATTCCTTTTATTTTATTATGTTATGTTAGTCACCATACAGTACATCAGTAGTTTTTGATGGAGTGTTCCATGATTCATTGTTTGCGTATAACACCCAGTGCTCCATTCAGTACGTGCCCTCTTTATACCCATCACCAGGCTAACACATTCCCCCAACCCCCTCCCCTCTAGAACCCTCAGTTTGTTTCTTGGAGTCCATAGTCTCTCATGGTTCATCTCCCCCTCCAATGTCCCCCCCTTCAGTCTTCCCTTCCTTCTCCTAATGTCCTCCATGCTATTCCATATGTGTGTCTTATATGTGTATTTTGTGTGTGTGTGTGTGTTACGTGTGTTAGATATTTTAGTGTGTTGTTTGTGTAGAGTGTGTGGTACATGTGTTGTGAGTGTGATGTGTGTGCAGTGCATGTGTTGAGGGAGGCCTGTGTGCTGATCTGGCAGATGTGTGCTGTGTGTGTTTTGTATTCATACTGTCTGTGCGTGGTATGAGTGCTATCTGTGTGATACGTGTGATATATTCTTATCCTTATTTCTCTGAGATTCTTTCTCTGGAGAAACTGCAGTGACTTTTCACCCCTGAGCCTTGATCCTTCTGTCTTCCTTCCCTACAATGGCCACCTTGCCTTGTCTTTCAATATTCAACACAATTCACAAAGAAGCTCAAGTTCTGTCACTTTCTTGTGTACTATTAGGAGCAGTGTAATCTCTTTCTCAACTGGCTTCAGTATATTTGGAACCAGAGTGTATAGTTCATTTTTATTACTGTATCATATTATAATTTAAATTGATTTATTTTTACTTTTCAATAATAATGAAGATTACAGTTAACATTTATTGAATGCTTCTTTTTTTTAAAGATTTTATTTATTTATTTGAGAGAGAGAGAATGAGAGACAGAGAGCACGAGAGGGAAGAGGGTCAGAGGGAGAAGCAGACACCCTGCTGAGCAGGAAGCCCGATGTGGGACTCGATCCCGGGACTCCAGGATCATGACCTGAGCCGAAGGCAGTCGCTTAACCAACTGAGCCACCCAGGCGCCCTTATTGAATGCTTCTACATATTGAACATTTCCCATTTAAGTTTCACAATAACTCCATGAAATAGTTATTAAAATCCTTTCTCCATCTTGCTAGCTGCGTGATATGTTAGTTAATTAATTAGGCTCTACCTCAGTTTGCTCATTCTAAAATAGTATAATAATAATTCTAACCACCTAGGCTTTTTTTTTTTGTGATGATTAAGTGAATTGATAAATGGAAAGCACTGAGAAGAGAACCTAGCACATTGTAAGCGCTCTACAAATTTTAGATAGTAGTAGTACCCCATTTTATAGAAGGGAAAACTGAGGTTTGGAACTTACCACAGGTCACTTAGCAGTAAGATGTAGAGCAAGAATTTGAAACTGATATATTGGTTAGAGGAGAGCTTTAGGTATTAGGCAATCAGCTACTATATTGTATCTGCTTTGAGGGTAGATGATTTGTTGTTGTTCTTATATAAAGGGCCACACATAGTAAAATCTTTTAAGAAGTAATGATCGGAGAAAAGCTGGTATCTTCTGAAAAACTTGTATTTTTTTTCATCTTGTCAGGAAAACATTATCAGTTCTGTTTCACTCTTTACCTTAGATGTGCCAGAAAGATCAGGTAAAATTTAATGTTCAAAAGCAATAGTTACATTTGCTAGGATATTGGTATAAACGATTTCCTTTCAGTATAATTTGGATAATATATTTCTATTTTATTAAGGAAACTAGATGCTTGTATTTATTGCAAAATATATTTTGGAAGTAGATGAAGTAAAATTTATAACTAATCTATCTTTATACTACCATATTGCCAACCAAATGTATTTTGTGTAGCACACATGTAACACATATTGCTTACGTCAACCTAGTATTTGAGTTACCTGATATAATACAAATGATAGACAAATTAGTATAAATGCAGCTAATTAAAATTCAACCAAATTTCTTGGATTTTCATATAGGAAAAGTCTCAGGAAGTTCAATGAACTTCCTGTACAAATGTGGAGTTTCAATTCACATTTATCCAGTATCTCTTTTCAAATTTTCCTGCCAAAACTATTGTATTATGCTACAATTATCCAGAGGTGCTATTTTACACTTGGACTATTATTTCAGAAGCTCTGTTTCCGATGTCTAATAAGGTTTCCACACATAACTCCCACACCTCAGAGCAGCCTTCAAAGGTCATTTCTTCATCCCGTTCTTTGCCGACATAATTGCACCTGCCAGGTGAACTGCAAAACAAGTCCCAGGCGAGCAGGGTGAGTCAGTCGCTGTCATCCAAGCAGTTTTCCTGTTTATGCTCATCCTGAGCATTATGGGCTGGGAGGGCTCTGGGGCCATTTGTAGCTTCTCTTTTTGATAGCCAGAATTTTCCATACATTGGTTCTCAATTCCCAATTTCCCATAACAGGAAGTTGAAACAGATTTGATATCAAAGAGAAGAGTTTGCAATGAGCAAAAAAGAGAGACCACTAACATTTCCAAAACATCCCAGTTTGAAGAGGGAAATATATCACGTTCCTGAAATGGTTTTAAAAAGCTTGCAACTAACTGGAAAACCTTATGCTCGCTTTTCCCTGTCATGTTTACCTTTCTTGTAGCTTCCCAGGGGCTCTTTCAGTTGAAATTCCTTATTGCTAGTTGCAAATCTCATAGCAAAGTCAAGTATTTCTCTGTGAACAAATAGATGTGCTTAGTATTTTCCCAGTTATCTCTGGAATTGGAGAAAAAAAGTGAATATTTTCAAAATCCCATCCCACCATTGGAATATGATTTAATGATGTGACCTCCTTAAAAAGTGTCCTTTTTAAAAAATGAAAATAATGATGTGAAAGCTGTAATTCTATAGCTAATGCTATGTGTTTTCAGTCAATGATTGCATTTCTAAATATATGAAGTGTTTGTAAAACCTTGAAAAATGCAGATAAATAAGACAGTGTTCATGGAATGGAGTGTCTTATTTTTGTTTAAATCTTGAAAATATCTTAGAGCAGATTATTTCATATGCAAAGTAATATCCAGCATAGCATAAAACACTGTAATAATTTAAATGCTTTATTTTCTTTTTTTAAAAAGATTTTATTTATTTATTTGACAGAGACTGCGAGAGAGGAAACACAAGCAGGGGGAGTGGGAGAGGGAGAAGCAGGCTTCCCGCTGAGCAGGGAGCCCGATTCGGGGCTTGATCCCAGGATCTAGGGATCATGACCTGAGCTGAAGGCAGACGCTTAATGACTGAGTCACCCAGGCACCCCTAAATGCTTTTATTTTCATATCATTCAACATAGTGCTTCCAGTGTTATTTTTTTAAACCCACTGGAGAAAAGTTAGATAACCATATGAACTGACATAATAACATAAAATGTGTCATGTAGTATGCTCAGCAACTCAGCACCCCCCCACACACACATCATTTCTCTAAGTATTCCTGTTCTCATTTCACATGTGAAAAATAGACTCAGTGGCATAGGCCACACAAAATCACACAGCTAAAAAGAAATCAGTGTGTATTTGACCTTCAATGAGTCTGTATGTAAACCTTGAGCTTTTTAAATCTATACCAGAGCCACCTAACCCAAAACATTCTATCAATAAAATATTATATATCATTATAACAATTATTATAATAATCTCATGTAATAGTCTATAACATTGTAACAACATAATAACACTAACGAGGGTCATGACTAGGTGAGAGAACCATCTGGAAGTGAACTCTAATTAGCAGGAGGCCAAAGTACCTCAGGATACTTTGAGAATGACTGCACAAATAGTAGAGGATGGCAAATATTTTGGCAGATAGCAACAGATTCCAAACATAAGGTCAAAAAAAAAATGGAGTGGGGTCACCTACCTGGAAATCTGATTCAGAACAGAAAGTAGCATGAGGGGTTTTTAAAACTTATTATTTATTATAATTATCATCATCTCTCTCTTTGCATGAGATCTTTCAGAAACTAAAGTCTGCATAAACATATTATTTTTAGACACTTTCTGGAACCTGATGTTATGGTAAGCTCCTTGTTTAAAGGTCCCAGGTCAGGATGAACAAATCAAAGGTCAGGCAATCAAAAGTCATGGATCAGACGACCCCAAACTGACTTTTGAACGGCAGTTGTTTGAATTATTCATTGAGTCCTTGAAGCGGAACTCCACAGATACTCCACTGGCTACTTTTTCTTTCTAACTCAGTTTGGTTTCCAAGCCCAGACTTAGCCCTGTCACAAAGAATCACAAAGGGATTTGCCCTTTTCCTTTATCACCCACATTTAAAAAATACAAATGGGGAAAAACAATGAGTTATGTATGTATGTATGTATGTATGTATGAATGTATGTATGTATGTATGTATAAATTAGGGCATATTTGGGCAGAGATTCATTACCCCATAATTCATTACTTTATTTCCCCCAATTCATGTTTTGCCTCAAAAGCTGGCTTCCAGTTTAATCTCCTCCATGAAGAGCCATGACTGTCCTCACCTGGGATATTTTAACAACCATGTAACTGGTGTTTCCTAGTTGAAGTCTATACCCCATTTATGCCATTCTCTACTCTTCCCTAGCTATGATTTTTCTAAAATGGAAATATGATACAAATTCTATGCTTAAAACCCATCTAGCGGCTTCTGCCTCATTACAAGTCATTTAGTATTATGGACAAAACTTTTCATAACCTGGACCCTGATTTTCTCTCCAAATTCATTGTCTTTCATATTATCTTTTAGCAAAACCAAAATATGAGTGGTTCATCATTTTGTTTTATCCACTGCAAATATTTGCACTTGTTATTACTTTGGTTTCTAATGCTTTTCTTTTCTCTCGTCATATGAACCCCTTTAGAGTAAATAATTCTCTTTTATGGCCCTATTGTTGCTTCTGCATACTTATTATTGTATTTATTATAATAACCATAATCATTTGCTGCCGTTTTGGACTCAGTTCTTAGACTGGTGAGTTCTTTAGTGTTAATTCCATGTCTTATTTCCATTTCTCCAGAGCTATTTTTGAAACATGGAAGATGGGGCCCCTGGGTGGCCCATATGTTTAAGGATCTGACTCTTGATTTTGGCCCAGGTCATTAACACAGGGTCATGAGATTGAGCCCAATGTCAGACTCCATGCTAAGCGTGGAGTCTGCTTATGATTCTCTCTCTCTCTCCCTCTCCATCTGCTGACCACTCCCCGCCCTCCCACTACCCCCCCAAAAAAAGAAACATGGAAGAAACACAATTAAGTTGGTTGTATTGTATTGAATTTGTGTCCCCAGTAAATTCTTCCCACAGGATTCTAGCCCACTTTGAAGATCATCACAGTCATTGGGTCACACATAGGAAGGTCAGGAAACTGCTGTGAATTTGTAAATCTTTGCCTGGACTGGTGGGAAGGAAGGGTCTTTTCAGAAGAATAATGACCTTCCTTTTAAGCTCAAAGATCTCCATATGGAGCCTGTTTATAACTTGGACCATATGACATATACAATATGTATACAATACGTATGTTTTGCATGACGTATTGATTTGCATAAATAAAGTCTAGGAATGCACATTACAGCGCAATTTCCTTTTTAATACCCTAACTTCGTATACCTGTTATCTATGTCAGTGATGGCAATACATGACACAGATGTCACCATTCATCTCTTGCAGAACTGATTATATCCAAATCCATTGGATAATTCCTTCTTTGGGAGGGGAAAGCTTGACTTATTCATTGGACGTTTGGTTTTAGCTGAATAATTTATATCATAATACCTATACTGTGCAATTATGTAAGGTATTTTAGATAAAAGGCAGAATTGTTGGAGTTAAAAATCTTAATTCATTATATAATATTAATTACAGTATAACTCCTGGTGAATTTTGAGATTTTTTAATACCCCAAAGTCAAGATAACAGCAAAACTTAAACATGAATATCAAGGTATCACATTTCTAATTGACAGAGGCTGAGTTTGAGTATATGTCTTTAATCTGATAGCCAGTAGGTTTGTTAGTACCTAACCCAAGAATCAGGCATTTCTTTACCTCGCCTCAGTTAGCACTGTAGGGGTAGGCATGTCCAAACTGTCCGTGTAGAATTCACAGCATGAAGATGTGTAGAATTCATGTTCTTTGCAAATATTTCCTCCCAAGATGAAGAGTAGAATTGATCTGACCTCACCAATTTTTTCCTCCCAAATTTATGAAACAAATAAGTCACTTCAACTTTCCCACAATAAATAAAGTAGTAAAAACAGGCAAAGACTAGATTTTTAAATGTAATTTTTCTTCATAAGATTAAAATTTGGGGGAAAGGAATTACCTTCTATCAGTAGTTCCTAAAATATGGAATATTTTAAAATACATACAGAACTTGCTCATATGTAATCTTACTTGAAACTTCTATGCACTCATGATTTGGCAGATCAAGTATTTTCATATGCATTATCTAAATAAGAAAACTAAGCCTCATGGTTGAAAGAGCCAAACCCCATTTTATTTGCTTCCTAGTCCAAAGCACTCTTGTTAAGATACACAGTATATGTCTTGTCTTTTTCTCCAAATGCTGGGTATAGCATAGGCATTCAGTCACTAATGATGCCAGTAGTTTCTCACGGGAGCAAGTTTAATGTAGAAGATTGATTATATATTAATATTGTTGTAAAGATACGGTTTTATTAAGTATAGCCCTTGAACAATTCCAAGGGCTCAAGAAGTTGTACTGTCTTTTTTTTTTTTTAATTCATTAAGTTGACTCTTAAGGTAAATTCCTGTAAGTCCTTTTAGTTGCCCAAAATAATGACTTAAGATTATGAATATCTGTAGAATGGTTTACTTTTAAACATAGGAAGACCTAACAGTATGTCACTTCTTTTCAGTTTCTCAATTTATCAAGCTAAAAAATTGGAGGATTCATTAAACTAACTATAGGTTTCTCTAAATTTCTTTCTTTTAAAGATTTTATTTATTTATTTGAGAGAGAGAGAGAGAGAGAGAGAGAGCAGAAGCAGGGGGAGCAGCAGAGGGAGAGGGAGAAACAGACTCCACACCGAGCAGGAAGCTTGATGTGGAGTTCAGTCCCAGGACCCTGCGATCATGACCTGAGCTGAAGGCAGATGCTTAACAGATTGAGCCACCCAGGCACCCCAGGGATTTTCTAAATTTCTGAAATTCTTTGTGTAGAGAATCATTGTTCAAAATCACTAACATGCAAGAAATGGCTTATTTTTATTTTCATTGCAAGTTAATTTATCGGCTCACAAACTGCATATTTATAAGTAATTCAATATTTGGTTAATTTTTAGATTCAAGGACTATGCAAAAATCCCAAGGATTTATTTAATCTCAAGACATTAATGAATTTCTCTATCCGTTACTTATGAATACCCATTGACTAAAAAAAAGACCTATGTTGTCCAGCCCACTTTGTGTCTCCAAGTTGTAGAGATTTTCAGTCATTATATTCATCATCTTCCTCATTTTCATTGTTGTTATTCAAGGACTTCACCTTCACATCTCATTATTTGATCACCTGCCCAGCAGCATTATCATCATAATCATTCTTGCCCTTTCTCCAGTATCATCCATCAGCAGCGCCTCATCATTGTTTACATTGCTACACAATTGTCATTATTAATTTTAACACTAACACCACACTAACATCACAGTAATCATTATTGCCATCACCTGCTCCATTTTTACCACCACCAACACCATCCCAATCCTTCTTCATAATTAGCAATGGAAGAAGCATAATTTTTTATTACTAAAATGTGTGTTTAGATCTCACATGTCAAAGATAATTGTTTCATCTATTTTCTATTTTTTCACTATACTTTAATAATTAAAACCTTCATGTTAAGCTTAATATTTAAAAATAACAAAGGGAAGATATCTAATAATTTTCTTATGATTTTTTTGCTCCTGTTAGTTTGGTGTATTTACCTGACATCTTTTCTTAAAGGACCTCTAATGCTGTAGGAATGATCTCCTTTGGAAAGCTGAATGGATGCTATGAGATCATGCAATCCATAAGAAGATACTTAATAAGCAATTCCTGTGTACCTAACACTTTGCTAATTGGGGAAAAGCAAAGATATTAATATAAAATAAATCCTCTATCTTCAAAGAGCTGACATGAATTCCTTAGACAAAAATAAATAGAATTCTGCCACTATTTATATAATACCCAGTTATATTCTGGGCACTACACAAATTGTTGTATGGGATATGGGGAATGAATGTAATTGTTGTTTGAGATATACCATTTGCCGCTTAAGAGTCACACACTGTCATGTCCTGTTATGCTTGTACTACTTTCCATAATAAGCTGTGATTTCCTGCATGGCAGGAATCTCTGTATCTCTAAGGCACTTAACACAGGAATTCTCTGATACTAAAAACTCATGGTTTTTTGTTGAATGAATGCCATTTGGATGAATTATTTAATGAAACCAGCAAAAGTGTTTGTGCATCCTAAATTATGAAATAATTTATGAATTATGTGCAACCTGCTAAGGGTTATAACAACTAAAATGGTAGATATTTACACATAGCTACTGGGGAAATATATAAAATTAATTTAAATCTTGTCCATAGGTATTAAGGCATGACATCCATTGTGAAGTACTTTAAGCTTAAGAAAAAAAAATTAGGGAATGGGCACCTGGGTGGCTCAGTCGGTTAAGCATCTGCCTTCGGCTCAGGCCATGATCCCAGGGTCCTGGGATCAAGCCCCGCATTGAGATCCTTGCTCAGCGGAGAGTCTGCTTGCTTCTTCCTCTCTCTCTCTGTCCCTCCACCGCCCCCACCCCCCCACCCCGCTCAAGCTAACTTCAATTAATGAGTGTGTCCTTGAAATGAAAATTAAAACACTGCCTTACCTGAAATTCCTGGAAACAACAGCCAGTAGGAAACTCTCTAGATCCCCAGCTATCAATCCCACATCCACCATCTTTTGTATTTAATCTCACATTTTGATTTCCTGATAAAGTCGAGGCCACCAGGAGCAAAGAGCTCTGCTCTGATTCTGGAAACTTGATTTTGGACAAATCTTGGAATAATCCACAATCTTTCACCTCTAATGGTCCTCCGCTGTTCCAAAAACTGTGGGAGTTCTGTTTCCATTTTCACTTTTTTAACCTCACTATTTTCACTCATACTTTAACAAATAAAGCATCTTAATTGAAACAAAGTTTTGAAAGTATCCACACTGCCTCTGAACTCATAAAAGTTAATCTCTATAGATTAGAGATTTCCAGGTCACTAGTCTTTCTTTTTTCTCTATCTTTCCTTCGGTTTCTTATATCTTTACTCTGGTTTCCGTTACTATCATTCTAGTCTGTTAGGCTAATATCCCAGGTTTGATTAGAATATTATAGTACAAGAAGTTATGGTAGCATTGAGATATAAGGGAAGAACATATTTTCACCAAAAATATCAATTGCAAAAAACACGTATTTTTAAATGCTTCTGCTGCATGTTATAAATAAAACATTTTAATAAAAAATTAAGAATTGAATAATATGATGTGGTTGAAAGTAAAGGAACTACCTTAAACACAGAAGGTAATAAAAAGAAGAGACATAAAAAGGAAATATAAGGAAGCTAAAAATTCCCTCACAGGATTAAAATGAACATTAGAAAATGTAAGGTCCAGAATCAATAGTGCAGAAGAAAAAAAAGTGATGTGAGTAACAAGTCTATGAGGCTTCCACAAAATAAGAAGGGAAAATACTTAATGAACAAATAGAAAAGTAGCTCTGAGATAACAGAGAGGTAGCAATGAAGTAACAGAGCAGTGTTTCAACAGATGAAAAATTTGTGTTTCAAAAGAGAATACGAGATAGTCACAAAAAATTTTAAAAGATGTTTTTAATTTTTAAGTGATAAATTCTAATAGAATGAAACTTTTCTGAGTTGAAAAAGAATATCTCTAAGTCCTAGGTACCCACCTGAGACATTAATGTAAAATTAGCCACACTGCTGTAGACTGAATGTCCATGCCCCTTCCCCCCAAAGCATATACTGAAATCTTGTTCCCCTGATGGTATCTGGAGATGGGGCCTTTTGAAAGTGATTAGGTTATGAGGATGGAGCCCTCGTGAATGGGATTAATACCTTTAAAAAAGAGATGCCGGAGAACTCCCTTTTCCTCCTGCCATGTGAGGACACTGCAAGAATGTAGCCATCTATGAACCAGAAAGGAAGCCCTTACCAGGCACTGAATTTGCTAGCACCCTGATCTGAGGCTTCCCAGGTTCCAAAACTATGAGAAATAAAATTGTGCTGTTTACAAGTCACCCAGTCTTATATGGTATGCTGTTACTGGAGCTCAAACTGACTAAGACAAATACCTAGGAATAGCCTAAAGGATAATGTCTTGAAGATCAACAATAAAAATAAATTTCACCTGTTATCATTCAGGCCAAGGAATGGGAGTGACAGTGAAGAGAATTACACGCTGTAGAAGAAAAAATGGGTTTGCTAAAGAATAAAGCCTTTGTCTCCATAAATTTAAACTCCAGAAGACAATGGAGCAATCCCTAGTGATTTTCTATACCCAACTAAGCTTCATTTCATCTGGGAAGGAATTTTTAAAACTACAAGGACTAAGAAATTTAATAAACATGTTCTTTCTTGAACAAAAAGTACACAGGACAATTTCAGGCAAAACAGAAATAATAACAAACAAAAAATGCCCAAAACATCCAAAAACAAAAAGGGAATGGAGATTTGTGGTTTGAAATGACAAGTGTGAGTACTAAATCTAAAAATCATGAACTAATTAGAAACTGGCATCTTAAATATGATCCAGTATGATAGCTACTTGATGTCATTTATTCATTCACTTATTCCACAAATACTAAGTGCCTACTATTCTCATAGCTGGGACACTGCCCTTAAGGAATTTAGCTCATAGTTTGGAGATGTGTTTATCAAAAAATAAAAGAAATATTAAAAAAATTTAAGATATTATAAGCGTATAATGGAAAAATTGGTGTGTTGAAGAATGACTTGATATACTTTAGGTTAGGCTGACAGTGAAGACCATCTTGAAAGGGGACTTTAAGCTTAGACATAAATATCAAAAAACTTTTTTTGTATGCTAATCTGGAGGAAGAGTATTCCAAGTAAAAGGAATGTTGTTGCAATGACCCAAAATAGGAATGAATATGATAGGTTTGAAGAATCAGAAGAAAGTAAGTGTGGCTCAAACATGATAACCAAAGAGGAAGAATAAGGGATTATACAGGTATTCTGCTTTCCCCTGGAAAGTCCCCGTTTGTACCTGTCATCTTCATGTAATTTTAGTATACCCATTTTTATATTCAGTAGTGCCCTAATTTGAACAATAAATGATATAGATGCCCTCAAAAGGGTATGAAATGAAATCTGAAAGGCATACAAGTTCATAAACAAAATTGCTGATTCCCTACTTATTCCTTCCAAGAGTTAATTCAGCAACAGATCAGGAAGGAATGAAATTGTAGCAGACATGCTCAAAAATTTTACTTTATTTTTAATACTGTGACTAAGGTCTGTGGAAGTGCTATTAAAGCCCCAGTTAACCTATAAATTACATTATTTTTCTTTTCATGTTTTGCTTTGTTTTGTTTTCTGGTGCAGAACTTCTGTAAACTCTTCCACGTACCTTTCTCTAAAGTATAGTTATAGGGACGCCTGGGTGGCTCAGTCGGTTAAGCGTCTGCCTTTGGCTCAGGTCATGATCCCAGGGTCCTGGGTTCGAGTCCCACATCAGGCTCCCTGCTCAGCAGGAGGCCTGCTTCTCCCTCTGCCTGCTGCTCCCCCTGCTTGTGCTCTCTCTCTCTCTCTCTGGCAAATAAATAAATAAAATCTTAAAAAAAAATAAAGTATAGTTATAGTGACCATGCTTTGATCTACCTTGAGTGTACATGTGGCTTTTCAACCTATTGTGTAAATATTACACAGGTGCTCCATCACCAAGGCAATGTGAAGTGGAGCATGAGCAGTTCAATATTTGTAGGTAACCCAGATTTAATTGGTCAATCTCCATTATGTGATGAGAAGAATGTAATTCCCTCTTATTTTGCAGATCCTTTACAATCTTCTGCAGAAGAGTACAGTTTTTCATGAATCTACCTATTTAATATATTTCTACCAACTCATGTTGATGTGTTTTCCTTCTCCAAAACAGTGATGTTCCTTTCTGATCAACATCGTGTACCTAACAGAAATGTTGTCAGGCTTTGTAAACCAGAGTAAAGGATTTGGATTTCATTCTGAGTGTCACAAGAACATCATGACAAGTTGGAAACGGAGAAATGATATGACCTGATGATTGCCCTGACTGTAGTGAGACAACAGTATATAGGAGAATAAGAGTAGAAACAGAAGAATTACAGGGTTGTAGCAATCTTCCATTTGAGAGATAACTGTGGCTTTGAATAGGATGGGCTATTAGAGATGGATGGAAATGGATGAGTTCAAGAGGTATTTTGAAGTTACAGTGAACAAGACTTGCTAATGGATTGGTTGTAGCTTGAAGAAAGATCATGTGAAGTAGAAATCAAGGATATAGCCTTCATTTTGTCTAGCTATTAGGATTGAAAGTATGACTATTTATAAAGGGAAGACAAAAGGATGTAACAGATGTGTGAGATGTCTCAGTAGTACAATTCTGGACTCAAGTTTAGGAAGCCCATTAAACAGTGAGTAGAGTTAAAGGAGATACAAGCCTCACATAAAAGGATAGATAAAAAATTTGGAGTCAGCAGAATCAAGATATTATTTAAAACCCTCAAACTGAAAGGAATTGTAGGAAGAGAATGTAACTGGAGAGGAGTTGGGGTCCCAGGACTGAGCAGTGGAGTACTCCAATATTTAGAGGGGCTAGTAAAATAGGATGAGCCCAGAAAACCTCCCAGGCCACAAGATGTAGTTGACAAACACCATGTGACTGTAGTGTCTACAGTCATAATACCCTACTTTCCTGACTACAGTGTTTGGTTTGAAAGAAAGAGAGAGAGAAAGGGTAGGCATGACCCTAGCAAGATTATTAAGTTTTTCTTTGAATTTTTTTCTTACTGGAATTTTCAGAAGAGATTATCATCTCTAGTCTTTGAAAATGTGAAGATATAAACCCAGATTTTCAGATATAATCAAGGTTCTAACTTCATGGAAAAAGCTGGTTTGAAGAATAAATGTGGTGTTTCTGTTCATTATTTATTTAATTAATCATTGGATACTTCTCAACATCACCTGAAAAAAAAATTATCATTTTCTCTCTTTATCTACTAAAATGTAAGCTCCCTGGGGGCAAAAACTTTGTTTTGCTTAAGTGTTAATAGCTCCTAAAATAGGGCCTGGCACCAAGTAGATGCTAGGTGAATATTTTGAACAAATGTAATATCCACATATTGCATTGCCCAGTACAGAACAAGATCTCAAAAATATTTTTTAGTATTCTAAATTAAATGAACCAATAAATTCCTTTAAGACTCTTTATGCATTACCATCTCTATGACTATTCTCATACCATTTCTTCTGCCCAAAATACTCTCCCTGTTACTTGTCCATCTCTGTTTGAGTTTATTTCCCTAAATCAAAGATTAAATTCATGTCTGCACCCCAGAAGATGTTATTGCCTATTATTTAGTAATTAGCATAGATTTCCTTGCTCCCTTTTGCCTTCCTTTCTTATCTCAATATAAGATTTCTAAGGATAGTTATAAAGACACATTCAATGGTCTTCCCCTTCCATACCTCTTTGTAAAAACAGCCTTTCCATGGTACAAAGAAGGACCTGTCATACATGTTACATACAGGCACAACATGCAATTCAGTTCTTGCTCTCTGGAGAGATGGATACCTAGTCCAAAGTCCTTCTATTTTTTTGTTCAGCAACCAGCACATTTTCAACTGAGAGACTGTGATGCAATCCCCTCTGGTTTAACATTCATTTGAAGCCAAGACTGAAATCAGTACCATTATAAGGCAAAGAATGTTATAGGACAAAAAGAGTATGGAATAGGTGCATATAAGGAAACTGAGGGTACCTAAACAAGTGGTTATTTTTTCCCTAAAAGTTTTTAGTTCTAGAAGGCTGATTTGTACTTTTGTTTTGGCCCTTGGCTTATCTAGTTTTCTTCCATGTTCCCATCACTGAATCCTCTTTTTTGAACTAGCTCAAGTGGATTTCTGGTTCTTGCAGAAACCAGCTTTAACTGAAACCGTAGAAATGAAATTCTCTACTAATTTATTTCCTTCAAATCTGCCCAGGTGCTTTATACGTAGTAGGAGTTCAATAAATCTATGGCAGTGTGCTTATCATTTTTTACAATCTACACTTCCCCCCCATAATTAGTTCAGTGTTTGTCCATGAAGGTCATTATTATTAGGTCATTATCCCTGTATATGTTTGAGTCACCAGATTGGTAATGTGCTTCAACCTGTTGTTTTAGTGTTGTGATAAAGCATGAATACTAGATTTTACAAGAGCAGATTAAAAATATTTCTTTAAAATGTCAATGGAAAAAGACACTTTGAAATGGTCTCTTCATAAAATATGCACCTCCAGATTCCTGCAGCTATGGTGCCCCCTTTACTTACATACAAAAGGATTATTTTAAGTCAAGTTGTTTTCTCAATGCTGTCAGTATTCACTAGATATATTTGCCCAATGAGGTATTTTTTATTTTTTATTTTTTTTGTTCTTCATCAAAACATCTCTCGTCCTTGCTGGGGTGATGGTCGAGGATCAGAAAGCAATATTCCAGGTGTTCTTAAAACCAGCATTTCTTAGCAAGGTTAAGCAGTGCCTTTTCAAACTCCCCGTGCTGTGTGCGTCATCTCCCGGTGAGTCAAACCTGTTATGTTAGTGCATTGCACAGAGAAAGGCCAGCAAACTTTAAAACTTTGAAAAAGGAGTGTTTCTTCTTGGTCTACCTAAGTTGGCTTGAGATGTGTTTATCTGGACTCCACCTGCCGCTTTAGACTCAATAAGCCCTTTCTTTAAACAGCTGATGCCACTTGCTGTTTATTTACAGGATCCTGAACTGCCAGTATTTCTTTAACTGGAAAGACGAAGGAATGAGAGTATAGAAATCATCACTTTTTTTGGAAGAAACTCTCTTGGGTGTGTTCCCACCTTTTAAGGGTTTGCCTTTGAGAAAAAGCCCTGAACAGCTAGACATTGACCCTTCTCTGCCCTAACACATGAGACCTGATTCTGCTTTTCAACATTTTTATGCCCTGATCCTAAACTTTAGATATCTTCCCTATTGCACTAACATAGCGCATACCCTAGTGTGTAAATTGATGGAATGCAAATAAATAGGGTTTATTCCAAGGCTGAATAATTGAGAAATCCTGGGCTAAACAAAGTTGATGGTTTTCTTGCTGCAGAAACTCTCTGTCTTTAAAATGTTAAAGTGCATTTTGCATTTTCAGGAAGAAGATAATGAATGTCAATTTCCTAGGCTTATTTGCAGTCAAATGCTCTACCACTGAGCTATAACCCACCTAGGCTTATTTGACCACTGAATTCTTTATTTGATGTAAGATATCTTAGGAGGCTTCTCTTGGAGGCCAGCCTTGATCTCTTGGACTCCTGACCATGCATTGGTTGGGAATTCAGGTACTTCCTTGAATCTTTGGCACTGTTAATATTCCAAGTTCCATGTCCCTCATGTGTCCATTCATCTCACACTCATCTTTTGTCTAGGTTCAGTCATCATATCCCACTAACTCTCACCTACATATCATCATTTATCTTATCAACCTAATTCTTCCCCACTCAAAATCATCATTTCCCTTTTCTCTCTGATGACATTCAATTTCTCCTTTAAGATTCAACTCAAGGGGCGCCTGAGTGGCTCAGTCGTTTAAGCGTCTGCCTTCGGCTCAGATCATGATCCCAGGGCCCTTGGATCCAGCCCCGCATCGGGCTCCTTGCTGGGCAGGAGGCCTGCTTCTCCCTCTCCCTTCCACTCTGACTATCTGTGCTATCTTTCTGTCAAATACATAAATAAAATATTTTAAAAAATAATAATAATGGCTAACATTTATAAAAAAAAAATTCAACTCAAATGTTATTGCCTTTGTCCTTAACTTATAAAATATCAGGCTGGAAGAGATTTCAGTAATTGTTCTGCTTCAAATACCTTTTAGATGAGAAGTATTTAATAGAGGTAATGTAACTTACCCAGTGTCACATAGGAAGGGAATGCTAAAATTAGGATCCTAACTGGACCACATAAAGGATTAGTAGGGCTTCTGTGAGCTGTCAGAACTGGGTTAGGAGTTGTAAAGCAGGGGAGAAAGAGACAAGGTTTGGGCATTGTCCCCCAAGAATCAGGTATGAATCCCATATTAAGTTCCATTGACCAACTGTACAAAATGGGAGTTGGACAAGGAAAAGCAGCAATGACATAGTCAAATCATAGATTAAAAAGTAGAATTAATGCATGGGAAGAATATAAATTCTAGGTTTTTATATTAAATTATTCATTCAGTCAGAATTGTTCATTGAAGACCCAAAGCCTAATTCCTACAAGGTATAAATCACTGGTACTTAGAAAGGCCTTAACACTTCTTTAAACTTCACTTCTGACAGTTAATACTAAAGCCTAAGTGTCAAGAGTCCATACAACATTCTTCACTATACCACACTCTCTCCCTAAATGGGAATTTGCTATAATTTTGGGGAAAAAATTCATTGGGTCTCAGGGAGATAGACAGTATAATAAGAGGACAGCCTTAGTCCAGCAACAGCAGGAACTACAGAGTGAATTTTGCTTTGCTAGTTATGGGGATAAAACTTTCTTGAGTCACCCTTCTTCTATCATCCGGTCCATTTATGAACAGAATTTTTTAAAAATTCTGCTAGTTTCTTGGGCGCCTGGGTGGCTTACTCGTTAAGCGTCTGCCTTCGGCTCAGGTCATGATCCCAGGGTCCTGGGATCGAGTCCCACATCGGGCTCCCTGCTCAGTGGGAAGCCTGCTTCTCCCTCTCCCACTCCCCCTGCTTGTGTTCCTGCTCTCACTGTCTCTCTCTGTCAAATAAATAAATAAAATCTTTAAAAAAAAATTCTGCTAGTTTCTTTATTAGTATGTAGTTGAGATCTGCCTTATCACCAACAATTACAATATAACAAACATTTTAAATAACTAACGGTTTTCTACTCCCTCCACAGCCATTTTTAACAGAAATGTTGGATTTGTAATACAGAAAACCTATTATTTCATTATGTCTTTGAAATATTTAATAAAATTCAGTTTTTTAGTGTTCTTGGGCATGCTGTACAGGTGAAGCCACTTTCTGGGTTCTTCATCTTTATGCTGAGGTGCCACTACACATTTACACTTGAGATTCCACTGGAGCTGAAAACTCAATACTTCTAAAGCAGAGCTCATTTCTCTGGAAAATGCTTTTCCTCCTTCATTGCTGCCTTGGGAAGTGGTATTACCATCCCCAAATCACACAAGCCCACCATCTGGATTTGTTTTTAGACTTAGCTTTTAAAAAAATAAATAAATAAATCTCCAACTCTAATTAATTAGATTTTCACATATGTTGCACCCCATTACCTCCTTTCTATACCCATGGCCATTATTTAAACCCTCATCATTTTAGGTTAAAATATTATAATGCCCCCTTGAAGGATCACCTTCTCTCAGGTATTTATTCTCTACTGCTTCTGAAAGTAATCTATCTGAAATGCAATCTGACTATACTTTTTTCATTCTTTTATAAAGAAAATATTTATTTATTTTAGAGAGAGAGAGAGAGAGAATGGGGGGAGGGACAGAGGGAGAGAATCTTCAAGCAGACCTGCTGCTAAGCACAGAGCTCAATGAGGGCTCAATGCCATGAGCCATGAGATCGTGACCTGAACCAAAACCAAGAGTCGGATGCTTAACAGACTGAGCCACCCTGGTACTCCACTACTTCCATTCTTAACATAATATAATATCTTCCCATCACTGATGGGAAAAGGATGTCAAAGATCTCTACTATTGTCTTCTCTCATTCTTGAATCATTCCCTGCTATACCCCTTGTCAACTTACTTAATTATCTAGAACCACTTGCAACTCCTTAATTTTCCATACCTCTCTCCCACATCACTTTTGGTTTTTTTTCTCCTGCCTGCAATAACTTTTCCTCTTTCTTAGTCATATGTAAAACTCACTTTATACTTCTCTAATTCTAATAAATTTCCCCTGGAGCATCCAGAGTAAGTTATGTGTCCTTCCTCTGGATCCTATAGCATGCATCATTTGCTCAATTAATTACTTCTCTATGATCAGCCATTTATGTCTGTTCTTTTGAGAGTTTAGTAGGTCTCCAAAACCACTTTCAGGTTCAATGATTTGCTAAAAGGTCTCACAGAACTCATAAAATCCATTATACTCAGAGTTATGGTTTATTGCAACAAAATGATACATATTAAAATAAGCAATGGGAAGAAACACATGGGACATTATGCCAAAGAATTCCAGGGATGAGTTTCCAGTTGTCCTTCCCCAGTACAGTCATACAGACAGCATTTACTTCTTCCAGCAGAAGAGTATTGCCAGTCAGAGAAGTTCATCTGAGCCTTGGTGTCTAGAGTTTTTATTGGGAGTCAGCCACATAGACACAGATGACTACCTGCATGGCTGACTTTAGTGTCCAGTCCCTCCAAAGGTGGAGCTGGTACATATAGATCACATTGTTAACATAGACTATTTGTCATGGCCAAAGATCTTCATGTAAATAAAGATGCTCTTGCCAGGCAGAATATTCCAAGGGCTTAAAGACAATTACATGGTTTCACTCATATGTGGAACATAAGGAATAAAATGGAGGACCATAGAGGAAGGGAGGGAAAACTGAAAGGGAAGAAATCAGAGAGGGAGACAAACCATGAGAGATTCTGGACTCCAGGAAACAAACTGAGGGTTACAGAAGGGGGGGTGGGGGGATGGGGTAACTGGGTGATGGGTATTAAGGAGAGAATGTGTTGTGATGAGCACTGGGTGTTATATGCAACTAATAAATCGTTGAACACTACATCAGAAACTAATGATGTACTATATGTTAGCTAACTGAGCATCATCATCATCATAATAATAATAATAATAATAATAATGTTAACTCTCAGGAGCCCAGAACAAAGTTGTAAACCTTTCCATAGGCAAAGTTAATCTGCACTTCACATATTCCCACTAAAGTATGATCCCCATAAAAATGAGGAATATGTCATGTTCATCTCTGAATTCTTATTGTCTATATATGTTTAGCCCAGAGTGAAGAGCACAGTATGCAAATGCAGAATGAATGGATGAGTCAGTGAATATAAAAATGAATGAAACCTTTATTAACAGCTCTTCAAAATTTTCTATGGTTTCCTCACTACCATCTCCTAAGACTTAAACTAAACTTATGAAAATTAAATATGTTCCTTTACTTACATTTCAATACTCATCCAATTTTGGTGTTTCTCTTATCTTTCAACACATGAAGTATACATTGTTAACAGATGAAGGAAAACACAATAGTCAAAAGAACAGACCCAATTTTCCACCTTCTCCCATGCAGCAGATGGGCCAACTCCCTTAGGACAAGTGGGTGATGGAGCCATATAATGAAAGATATGGAAGAGAAACTTAACCAGAGGTAAGCAGTGAGGTCTCAGAATGAAAACAAAATTGACAAAACAAAACAAACAAACAAACAAATGTCTGCATCTTCCTTCTGTAGGACTTCTCCAATAAATGGGATCAGGAGAGATTTGACTATCACATATAATTCCTGTGGTTTTACGAAGGCTTTCTAGCTTCCAAACATCTAATCCATGGATATGTCACTCTGGCATATATGTGTGTGTGTGTGTGTGTGTGTGTGTGTGTGTGTGTGTGTGTGTGTCACTATTAGGAATCTATTTCTCTAAATTAATATGCTTATTCTTTTTAAATTGTCCTTCTTCTTGATAGATCTAATGCTACCCCTTTACTCAGTGTTCCATATAGTCTCTGCTCAAGTGATCTTTTGACAATGCAAATCAGTTCACATCACTATTCTGTTTATACCCTACAGTGTCATCTAGAATAAAATGAATATTCTTTTTTTAAAGATTCTTTATTTGTCAGAGAGAGAGTGCACAAGCACAGGGAGGGTCAGGCAGAGGGAGAAGCAGGCTCCCCATTGAGCAAGGAGCCCGATGCAGGACTCAATCCCAGGACCCCGATGTGGGACTCGATCCCAGGACCGTGGGACCGTGACCTGAGCCAAAGGCAGGCACTTAACCAGCTGAGCCCTAAAATGAATATTCTTGCTATGGACTACAGGACCATAAATCCTACATGATCTAGTCTCAAACTGTCTCTCAATCTCACCTACTCATTCTACTATTTTATTTTTTAGTAGCAACTTACAACTCTCTAAATTATTATGCTCATTTATTTCTCTATATTCTACTTGCCTCTGACTAGAATGAAAACTCCGTGAAGTCAAGAACCTTAATTACATCACTGCCTTAGCTCTAGTACTTACAATAGTGCCTGATACATAGTATTTATTATTGGTCAACTGTCAATCATATGGCAATATTAATAGATTTTATCATAAGATGGGAGGGTAGTTCACTAAATAGCAGCTTTGGTAGGACGGGTGGAGAAAATTTACACAAATGGTTGCTGCTATGGGTAAAACTAATCATGATGGACAACTTGGGATACCCAGGAAATGTACTAGGACACCAGACTCCTGTAAGCAGGCGAGCCTATAAAGGAATGTGAGAGGAGAAAACACAAAGACAAACAAATTCTACTTTTATCTTTCCAGACTACCACTCACCTCAGTGTCCTTCTAATCCACTCTTGATCAGCACTCCCACAATGTTTCCAGCATGCAGAAACAGATGAAAATAACATGGAAAACCTTATTCTCTCTTCACTTCATAGTTAATGCCTCATTGGTACCTGGAAACATTTAGTATTTAAACACCTTCATCAACCCTTTATTACTTGTAAGATAAAAGAATATACCTGCATCTCTTTTTTTTTCAAATATTGTATTTATTTACTTAGAGAAAGCAAGTGAGAGAGAGAGAGAGAGAGAGAGAGAGAGAGAGAGAGCACAAGCAGGGGGAGGGGCAGAGGGAGAGAGAGAAACAGACTCCCCACGGAGCAGGGAGCCCAACATGGGGCTCAATCCCAGGACTCTGAGACCATGACCCAAGCCGAAAGCAGGCACTTAACCAACTGAGCCACCCAGGTGCCCTGACACCTGCATCTCTTAATGATATGATTCTAAGCTATTATTCCTGTCTCAAATGTTGTCACTATTCCCAATGACCCTATGCATCTAAGGGTTCAGTCCACTACTAAATGGTACTCATAGCAGTGAGGTGGTATAATCAATTCTCTTCACCTTAAGGAGGAAGTAGATAAGAGAATAACAAAGAAGGACATATTTCCACCTCACTGAGATGGGGAAAGGAATAGAAAGGACAATCAGTAAAAATTTATTTCATGCTCAAAACATCCTGTTTTACAAATGAGGAAATTGAGATTTTAGCTAGAAGAAAAAATAAGAGAGAATCATAATTCTAATTAAGTGGCAAAGCTGAGTTTTGAATCCCCAAAAGTACTTGTCTCCAAAGCCCGTACTCTTTCAGTTACAGCAGGATGCCACTTCAAGGGTGAGCCCAAATGGAGGAAAGGGCATTAGGAGGAATCTTGTGGTTGCGTTAATTAATATTGATATATAGCAGATCTGTCTTCAGATCCAGTATATGTATACACAGGAATATGGCAGCTGGAGTGCTAGAAAACATCATGCTATGCATTTTACTTTTTTTTTTTTCCTTGAAGAACAGAAAGAGGCGTCTGACCTGGCACACTGAGAAGAAATCATGCTTGGTTGGTTCCCTTTCTCCAGCCTGTAAGGAGAGGGTTGGGAGAGAGCCTGTGGCTCTGGATAGAGAAGCAGCTGTCTCTCTGGGGGAGATGAGCTCTGGTTCAGCCAGGCAGGCAGGCAAGCAGCCCAGAGCTGATCAAGAGAATCATCCTCCTCCGAGTTGTTATCATGGGACTCTCAAGGGGTTAAGGATGGCAGATTTTTTGTTGTTGTTGTTGCTATGCACAGTCAGAGAACAAGAACAAGCAGATTGTTGCTGACAACTCTAGGACCACCCCCTTTAATAGGTGAAGGGTGGACTCAACCACAACGCACTCGCTGACGTGCAACTGATCCCCAGAGACTCCAGGCTGTTTTTGTGTGTGATCAATGTAATATTCCACTGCTAAATTTAGGGACCCTGCATCCTATGACAATGGCACCTCACCATGACTAATTAACAACAAAAACTGTGGATGGTGACAGGTTTAATGATTTAATCTCCAAGGTTTTGATTAAATTAAAACCCTTTACCACAGCACAAAAATTTTATAATACACAAGTTAAGGTTATAAAATAATAAGGCTGATACCATAAATCACAAGAAGAAAAAGGGTCTCATGACCCAACCTCTCTCTGTGTCTGTGAGATTAGTCATTTGTGTGTGTGTGTGTGTGTGTAAAATCCTGACGATGTCTGTGTATATATGTAGTAGTGGATGTTAATATGAGTATGAATATAACATGGGAGATGTATATGCACATACATTTCTAAAAAAATTTATGGCTATATAGGGATATACGCACACATGGCTGTGTTTGTTCATGTATATGTTTACATACGTGTGAACAACTTTGAAGATTCATATGCATATATCCATCACTGAAGAAATATGCAGGTATGTGTGGACAACATTGGAGTCACGTATATATATGTAACCCTGGAAATATAGCTGTGTGTACAGAACTGTGCTTTATGTTTTCAAGTATTGAGATGCGTGGATGCATAAATGTGTGTGTATTCACTTTTGGAGAAGGATTATGCTGATCTTGGGGATGATTTGTATATATTTTATATATATACAAATTCTATATGGATGTAAACAAGTGGTATATATATATTTCATACACAATAATACATTTATTATAATATATACAACACATTTATTACAATAATATGCAATATATTGTATATGTACATTGAAAATAAGTTATATAGCATATATTAAAATGTAGATGTGACTATACCACTAGACATATAGCTATATGCATAAAATACTTGAGATGTATTTATTAGTACACATATTAACCTGTAAAATGTTATTCATGTGAATTTATATTTAACAATGGAAGTATGTGATATATATAATACTGACGATATGTGTGACTATGTTCATAATATTAGAGATATATATGTAAATATTTTACTACACAGGAAGTGTACACAACACTCCTGATGCATGGTGTTTCCAGGTAATTTTTTTAATTATGTGAAATATATATCACATAAAATTTGCCATTTTAATAATTTTAAATTTGATCATTTTATTAAATATTATTTAAAATTTAAATTAAAATAAATTTAAAAATTAAAAAATAAATTAAAAATATTAAATAATTTTATTAAATGCCATTTAATAATTTTTAAGTATACAGTTCAGTGCATCAGTACATTCACATTGTTGTGCAACCAGCACCATCATCCATTTCCAGAACTTTTTCATCTTGCAAAACTGAAACACTATACCAATTAAACAATAACTTCCCTTTCCCTGCAGCTTTCAATTCCTGGAATCCACCATTGTACTTTTTGTCTCTATAAGTCTGACTATTCTAAAGTACCTCATATGAGTAGAATCATGCAGTATTTCTTCATTTTTGAACAAACTAGCTTATTTCATTTGGCATAAAGGGTTCATCCATGTTGCAGTGTGTGTCATATTTTTCTTCCTTTTTTATATAATTGACATGCAAATTTGTTAGCTTTAGGTATACAACATGTGAATTAAACAATTCTATGTATTACTTGATACCCACTACGTTAAGTATAGTCATCATACAATGTTATTCTAATATTATTGACTATATTCCCTACACTGTACTTTTCATCTCTGTGACTTATTTTTTTATAACTAGAAATTTGTCCCTCTTGATCCCCTTATCTTTTTTGCCAATCCCCCCACTCAACGCCCCTCTGGCAACCACCAGTTTGTTTTCTGTATTTAAGTCTGTTTGTTTTGATTTTTAGATTTCACATGAGTGAAATCACATGGCATTTGTCTTTCGCTGACTTATTTCACAGTCCATCTATGTTAACGTAAATGCAAAGATCTCATTATTTTTATGACAGAGTAATATTCCATCATATATACATGTGTGTATACACACACATATATACAAATATGAAGCACATAAACATATCACATCTTCTTTATCCACTCATCTATTGATGGACAGTTGGGTTGCTTCCATATCTTGGCTATTGTAAATAATGCTACAATAAGCATAATGGTGCATATATCTTTTTGAATTCACGTTTTTGTTTTCTTTGGGTAAATACACAGTAGCGGAATTACTGGACTATAGGGTAATTCTTTTTAATTTTTTGAGAAATATACATATTGTTTTCCTTTTTTAATCTTATTTTATTTAATTCAATTAATTAGCATATAGTGTATCATTAGACGTAGAGTTCATTTATTCATCAGTTGCATATAACACCCAGTGCTCATTACATCAGGTGCCCTCCTTAATGCCCATCACCCAATTACCCCAGCCCCGCTACCCACTTCCTCTCAGGCAACCTTTAGTTTATTTACTATAGTTAAGAGTCTTGTATGGTTTGTCTTCCTCTCTGATTTCATCTTATTTTATTTTTCTTTCCCATTCCCTATGTTCATCTGTTTTGTTTCTTAAATTCCACATGTGAGTGAAATCATATAATATCGGTCTTGCTCTGATTAACTTATTTCACTCAGCATAATATCCTCCAGTTCTATCCATGTCACTGCAAATGGTAAGAGTCTATCATTTTTGATGGCTGAGTAATATTCCAGTGCATATATACCACATCTTCTTTATCCATTCATCTGTTGATGGACATCTGCACTCTTTCCATAGTTTGGCTATTGTAGATATTGCTGCTATAAACTTTGGGGTGCAGGTGCCCCTTCAGATCACATTTGTATCCTTTGTGTAAATACCTAGTAGTGCAATTGTAGGATAACTCTATTTTTATTTATTTTTTTTAAAGATTTTATTTATTTGAGAGAGAGAATGAGAGATAGCAGGAGAGGGAAGAGGGTCAGAGGGAGAAGCAGACTCCCTGCTTAGCAGGGAGCCCAATGTGGGACTCGGTCCCAGGACTCCAGGATCATGACCTGAGCCGAAGGCAGTCATTTAACCAACTGAGCCACCCAGGCGCCCAAGGATAACTCTATTTTTAATTTTTTGAGGAACTTCCATACTGTTTTCCAGAGTAGCTGTACTAGCTTACATTCCCACCGACAGTGTCCATTCTGTTTTCCATAGTGGTTGCACCAAATTACATTCCCACCAATTATGCATAAGGGTTCCTTTTTCTTCACCAACACTCATTATTTCTTCCTTTTTTATTCTAGTCATTCTAACAGGTGTATGGTGATACCTCATTGTGGTTTTGATTTTATTTCCCTAATGATGAGTGATGTTGAACATCTTTTTATGCATCCATTGGCCATCTGCATGTCTTCTTTGGAAAAATGTCTATTCAGGTCTTCTGCCCATTTTTTTTAATTTTATTTTATTATGTTAATCACCATACATTACATCATTAGTTTTTGATATAGTGTTCCATGATTCATTGTTTGCATATATAACACCCAGTGTTCCATTCAATATGTGCCCTCTTTAATACCCATCACCAGGCTAAACCATCCCCCCACCCCCTCCCCTCTAGAACCCTCAGTTTGTTTCTCAGAGTCCATAGTCTTTCATGGTTCGTCTCCTCCTCTGATTCCCCCCCTTCATTTTTCCCTTCCTACTATCTTCTTTTTTTTTTTTTAACATATAATGTATTATTTGTTTCAGAGGTACAGGTATGTGATTCATCAGTCTTACACAATTCACAGTGCTCACCATGGCACATACCCTTCCCGATGTCTATCACCCAGTCACCCCATCCCTCCCAGCCCCCACCACTCCATCAACTCTCAGTTTGTTTCCTGAGATTAAGAATTCCTCATATCAGTGAGATCATATGATACATGTCTTTCTCTGATTGACTTATTTCGCTTAGCATAATACCCTCTAGTTCCATCCACGTTGTTGCAAATGGCAAGATTTCATTTTTTTGATAGCTGCATAATATTCCATTGTGTGTATGTATGTGTGTGTGTATGTGTATATATATCACATTGACTTTATCCATTCATCTGTTGATGGACATCTTGGCTCTTTCCATAGTTTGGCTATTGTGGGCATTGCTGCTATAAGCATTGGGGTGCATGTACCCCTTCAGATCCCTACATTTGTATCTTTGGGGTAAATACCCAGTAGTGCAATTGCTGGATCGTATGGTAGCTCTATTTTCAACTGTTTGAGGGACCTCCATAATATTTTCCAGAGTGGTTGCACCAGCTTGCATTCCCACCAACAGTGTAGGAGGGTTGCCCTTTCTCCACATCCTTGCCAACATTTGTCATTTTCTGACTTGTTAATTTTAGCCATTCTGACTGGGGTGAGGTGGTATCTCATCGAGGTTTTGATTTGGATTTCCCTGATGCTGAGCGATGTTGAGCAATTTTTCATGTATCTGTTGGCCCTCTGGATGTCTTCTTTGGAAAAATGTCTGTTCATGTCTTCTGCCCATTTCTTGATTGGATTATTTCTTCTTTGGGTGTTGAGTTTGATAAGTTCTTTATAGATTTTTGATACTAGCCCTTTATCTGATATGTCATTTGCAAATATCTTCTCCTGTCCGTTGTCTTTTGGTTTTGTTGACTGTTTCCTTTGCTGTGCAAAAGCTTTTTATCTTGATGAAGTCCCAATAGTTCATTTTTGCCCTTGCCTTTGGTGATGTTTCTAAGAAGAAGTTGCTGTGGCTGAGGTTGAAGAGGTTGCTGCCTGTGTTCTCCTCTAAGATTTTGATGGACTCCTGTCTCACATTGTCTTTCATCCATTTTTAATCTATTTTTGTGTATGGTGTAAGAAAATGGTCCAGTTTCATTCTTCTGCTTGTGGCTGTCCAATTTTCCCAACACCATTTGTTGAAGAGACTTTTTTCCATTGGACATTCTTTCCTGCTTTGTTGAAGATTAGTTAACCATAGAGTTGAGGGTCCATTTCTGTTCTGCCCATTTTTTAATTGAAGTGTGTGTGTTGAATGGTATAAGTTCTTTATATATTTTGGGTATTAATCCCTTATTGTATATATCATTTGTAGATATCCTCCCCCACTCAGTAAATTGTCTTTTTGTTTTACTGATAGTTTCCTTTACTATGTAAAAGTTTTTCATTTTGATATAGTCTCAATAGTTTATTTTTGTGTTTGTTTCCCTTGCCTGAGGAGACATATCCATAAATATGTTGCTAAGGCCAATGCCCAAGAGATTACTGCCTATGTTTTCTTCTAGGAGTGTTATGGTTTCACCTCTCACATTTAGTCTTTAATCCATTTTGAGTTTATGTTTGTGTATGGTGTTAGAAAGTGGTCCAGTTTCATCCATTTGCATGTAGCTGCCAGTTTTCCCAGCACTTGTTTAATGAGGAGACCCTCCTTTCCTTCTTGTATATTCTTGTCTCCTTTGTCATAGATTAATTGACCATAGGAGGTGTGGGTTTTCCTTCTTTTTTAAAACTGAATGATATTCCATTGTATGTACATTGTATGTATATACCATATTTTGTTTGTCCATTCATCTGTCAATGGATACTTGGGCTTCTTTGATCTTTTGACTACAGACATATCTTGTTTTATTGTGCTTTGATTTATAACACTTCTCAGATATTGCTTTCTTTCTTTTCTTTTTTCTTTTTTTTTTTACAAAGTGAAGGTTTATGACAACCCGACTTCAAGCATTTATTGGTACCATTTTTCTAATAGCATTTATATCTCTGTTTCACATTTTGGTAATTTTCATAATATTTCAAACTTTCTCATTATATTTGTTATGGTGATCTGTGATCAGTGATCTCTGATGTTACTATCATAATTTTGGGGGAGCACCAGAAACCATGCCCATGTAAAACAATGAACTTAATCAATAAATGTGTGTGTCCTGACTGCTTCATCAACTGGCTGTTCTCCATCTTTCCTTCTCTCCTTGGGCCTCCCTATTCTTTGAGACACACTGATATTAAAATTATGCCAATTAATAATTGCATAATGGCTTCTGAGTGTTCAAGTAGAAGGAGGTGTCAAACATCTCTCCTTTAAATCAAAAGCTAGGAATAATTAAGCTTAGTGTGGAAGGCATGTTGAAAGCCAAAATAAGCTGAAAGCTAGGTTTCTCATGCCAAACAGTTAACCAAGTTGTGAATGAAAAGGAAAGTTCTTGAAGGAAGTTAAAAGTGCTCCTTCAGTGAACACCTGGATGATAAGAAAATAAAATAGCCTTATTGATGACAATATTTCCTTAAGCCAAAGGCTAATCTAGAGTAAGAGCCTAACGCCCTTCAGTTCTGTGGAGACTGAGGGAGATGAGGAAGTTGCAGAAGAGAAGTTTGAAGCTGGAAGAGGTTGGCATATGAGGTCTAAGGAAAGAAACTGTCTTAAGAAAAGAGTGCAAAGTGAAGTAGCAAGTGCTGATGTAGAAGCTACAGCAAGTTATCCAGATCTTGCTAGGATAATTCGTGAAGGTGGCCACACTAAACAATATATTTTCAATGTAGATGAAAAGCCTCCTATTGGAAGAAGATGCCATCTAGGACTTTGATAGCTAGAGTGAAGTCAATGTCTGGCTTCAAAGTTTCAAAGGACTGGCTAACTCTCTTGTTAGAGGCTAATGCAGGTGGTGACTTTAAGTCAAAGACAGTGCTCGTTTACTATTCAAAAACTCCTAGAGCCCTGAAGAATTTTGCCAAATCTATTCTGCCTGTGCTCTATAAGTGGAACTATAAACCTTAGATGACAGCACATCTGTTTACACCGTGGTTTACTGAATATTTTAAACCCACTGTTGAGACCTACTACCCAGAAAAAAAAATGTTTTTAAAAATATCACTGCTCTTTGACAATGTACCTGGTCACCCAAGAGCTCTGATGGAGATGTGCAATGAGATTAATGTTGTTTTCATGACTCCAAACACAACATGGATTCTGTAGCCCATGGCTCAGGGAGTCATTTCAACTTTCAAGTCTTACTATTTAAGGAGTACATTTCATAGCACTATAACTGCCAGAGAGAGTGATTCCTCTGATGGATCTGGGCAAAGTAAACTGAAAAGCTTCTGGAAAGGATTCACCATTCTAGATACCATTAAGAACATTTATGATTCATGGGAAAAGGTCAAAATATCACCAAGAACAGGAGTTTGGAAGAAGTTGATTCCAACCCTCATGGACAATTTTGAGGATTTGCAGACTTCAGTGAAGGAAGTTAACTGTGGATGTGGTAGAAATAGCAAGAGAACTAGAATTTGAAGTGGAGCCCAAAGATGTGACTGAATTACTGCAATCTCATTACCAAACTTTAATGGATGAGGAGTTGCTCCTCAGGAATAAGCCAATAAAGTGGTTTCTTGAGATAGAATCTACTCTTGGTGGCAATGCTATGAAGACTGTTGAAATGACCAATGACCACAAAAATTGAGAATATTACAGGCCAGGTTTGAGAGGGTTGAAAAAAGTTCTGTGGATAAAATGCTGTCAAACAGCATCTCATGCTACCAAGAACATTTTTGTAAAAGGAAGAGTCAATTGATAAAGCAAACATCACTGTTATCTTATTTTAAGAAATTACCACAGCTACTGCAACCTTCAGCAGCCAACATCCTGATCAGTCAGCAGCCAGCAATACTGATGCAAGGCCCTCTACCAGCAAAAAGATTACAATTTGCTGAAAGCTCAAATAACAGTTAGCATTTTTAGCAACAGAGTATTTTTAATTATGGCATGTATATTTTTTTAGACATAATGCTATTACACACTTAGACTATAGTATAGTGTAAACATAACTTTTATATGTACATTGGGAAACTAAAACAATTCATTAGTCACTTTATTGTGATACTCCTTTTATTGTGTCTAGAACAAAACCCACACTATTTGAGGCATACCTATATTGTGAATAATACTGCAATCAACATTTATGTACAAATATTTGTTCATGTTCCTGCCTTCAGTCCTTTTAGGTATAATACTGTAAGTGGGATTGCTTGATCATAAAGTAATTCTATTTTTACTTTTTTGAGGAACTGACATATTATTTTCCATAGTGGCTGTATATAATGCTTTTATTTGTAAGTGTTCACTATATAGGAAACATTTTACTATGCATTTATATTTTTTAATTATAGAACTATAGATATAGAATGTGAATATAAAGCACTGGTTGTATGAGTGTGTATATAATACTGAAGCTAGATTGAATATATACCATGAAATATGTGTGTGTGTAATAGTGATGATTTATATTCAATATTGTTCTCTCATTAACAAATTTCTTTTTTTTAAGATTTTATTTATATATTTTACAGAGGGAGAGAGATAGCCAGAGAGGGAACACAAGCAGGGGGAGTGGGAGAGGGAGAAGTGGGCTTCCTGCTAAACAGGGAGCCCAATGCAGGGCTCGATCCCAGGACCCTGGGATCATGACCTGAGCCGAAGGCAGACACTTAATGACTGAGCCACCCAGGTGCCCCAACAATGAACATTTCTATTAGTGACTTTTGCTGTATAAAAAATCACCCCAAAACATAGTAGCTTAAAAAATAACAAATGACTTTGTTCATAAACCTGAAATATGCCAGAGCTTGGCAGGGATAGCTCTTTCAGATCCAAGTTCATAACCTGAGTAGCTTGATTGGAGCTGGAGGATCTGCTTTTACAATGGCTCAATTCAGTCAAATGGCTGGTAAATCTGTGCTGACTGTCATCTGAGGATTCCACCATGGCTGTGGGGCATCAGCTTCAGTTCCTCTCCACCTGAGCCTCTTCATGGGTTGACTGGACTTCCTTACCACATAGTGGCTGTGTTTTAAATGCAGGCTCTTAAGAGAAGCTGGTGAAAACTGTATTGCTTTTCATGACCTAACTCTCAAAATCATCATAGTATCACTTCTGCCATTCAGATTTAAGGGAGAGATCATGGACCCTACCTCTTGATGGAAAGAATATCCAAGCCTCATTGTAAGAAGAATATTTGAAATGGAAGATACTGTCATGGCCACTTTTAGAAAGAACAATCTGCCACAGTCACATGTTATTATTTCCAAACAGTTTGAAAGATACATTTGTTAATTCATGCAAAAAATATTTATTAAATGCCTACTGTGTGTCAGCACTCAGGATTAAACAATAAAGAAAACACATAAAGTACTTGCCCTTGTGGAGCTTATATTACAGAAGAAGAAATCAGGAGAAAAACAAGTTTCTGTCATGTCAGATGATAAGTGTTAGAGAGAAAAATAAATCAATGTAATGGGGAAAGGGAATGGTGAGGATTGGAGAATTATTTATATAGGATGGTCTGGGACATAATCTCCAGTGAGGTGACTTTTGAGCAGATACCTGAGAAATGGGGAGGAACTAAGCCTTGAGGGTAAAATTCTAAATGGAGTCATGGATAAAAGACCTTGAAGTCTAATGGCCCTTGATGTTTGAAAAAGAGTATGACCAGTATACCTGGAGTATGACAGAGGAGAGAGGGAAGAAACGAAATCATAGATGTGATGGGTGCCAGATCATATGAAATAGTAGGAAGATGATATTGCCTTTCCTGTTGAAAAAAAAAAAAATCCCCAAAGAAACATGCCACTAATAACATTCTTTTTAGTTGCATTGTCTTTGTTTCAATCACATTCTTTACATGAATGTGGAATACAAAAGAAAAAGCCATTGTGTGTGATAAGTTAGTGGGCATCAGCTGTCATCTGGATTTGTAGGAAGTTGGCCAACTGATGGAAATTGCCTCTAACCTTGGGGATAAAAATTCAGGTCTCAGAAGAATATGAGACATCTCTTCTGTCTGAATCTGTTCTCTCTGCATGCTTTATGCCACATCTGTGCACATAAAATGTTCAACATATTCACTGACCTGAATGGCAGAGGTAATAATGGGGTTGGCATTTAGATGTTTAGATTTGTGCTCATCAAAAGGACTTACAGAAGATTTTGAAGTTTGGTTTCCTTACACCCCAATGCCCTGAGAAAATTAGGTGAATCCTTCTCTTTCTCACCATTAACATTGGAAATAATAAATGAAGAACAGCTGCAAGGAAACCAGCCAAATGCCCAGCAAACTGATTAGTCTCTTGAGGAGTTTCTTTAGTGCACAGTTGTTTTTAAAACTGGTTGCAGCAAACCTCAGTTTGTTTCCTGAGATTAAGAATTCCTCATATACGCAAACAATGAATCATGGAACGCTACATCAAAAACTAATGATGTAATGTATGGTGATTAACATAACATAATAAAACTGGCTGCAGATTAGCAGCACCTGGGAGCTTTGCCCACTTCAGTGCTCTGGCATTGGACCCAGGTATGGGTTGTTGTTTTTTGTTTATTTGTTTGTTTTTTAGCTCCCTAGGTGATACTAACATGCAGCCATGTTTGAAAACCAGCACTTTTGCTATCAGGCTATGGCTACTAGATGCTACAAGATGGCTTAGGCAACATCATGCAAAATAAATTAGTATGCCTAAAGATTAAAACTTATTGAAATCCCAATTTCCAAACAGTTTCTCTGAAAACACTTTCTTTGTACCTGCTAAGTTTACAATTACCACTGAAAATGTCTGTGACATCATTTGGCCTATCCTTCACTCCATTCTTTCCTTCCTAAATTTGCTCTTCATCTTCTTTGAGAGAGCAAGCAACATCATTCCTTTCTTCTGAAAATATCTTCTGAATAATCCTGGCCCCTTGCAAAATTCTCTAAGTCCATGTTTTTCATATTTGGGGATTATGATACACATATATTCATTAATTATAAAATGTTTCTTCCATCCCTTTGTTTTTCACTTTTTCTTTCCCTACTTTTCTATCTGCATGATAGTTGTTGATCACAGCAAATGAGATCAAAACATTGACCAACTTGGGCAGACATCTGCTTAAATTACTTTGAGAGGTTTGGGATCAAAGTATCAACAATGAAAAAAGTAGAGCCCCAGTAAAAGCATTTCTCCATTGAATTTTATATAATCATCTTCAGTTATCTGCTTTTACTTTTCTCATCTCCAACAATAAGGTATGGGAACTTGAAGAACCATTTGGACCATGTTGTTTTAGGATATTTGTTGATATACTTGACCTCACATAGCTCTACAGTCACACGCTATTGTACTGCATAATGTTTCACCAGCTCTCTGGGTACCTTTTAAGGTAGTCAAGTTGACACATAAAATTAATAACTAATATTAATAATGATATCACCATGGAACGCTAAGTTGCAAATATTTGCAAATATTTCTCTACAACATCCTCTCCACATCTAGTCAGTTACCAAAGGCTCTGTTTTTACCTCAGAATGAACACCTGAATGAGCAATTCTCTCCATCACTACTAACCCCATCTATCTCTTATCTGGACAATTGTGACATAATTATCTCATTCCCACCAATTTTTTTTTTCCTTCTGAGGCTCATTGCCCACAGTTTTCCTTTAAAAATGAAGTTAAGTCATATAGCTCTTTGGCTCTAAGGGTAATTGATTTCACTCTTCTAGTGGGATTATGGTCAAATTCCACGATTTGGTACCACTTCCTCATATCTATTTTCTCCCTTTTTCTCTAGATTCATTCACTGGCACTGTCTCATATCACATAACGATCTCATCAACGCTTATGACTTAAAAAGCCATCAAAATGTGGAAATCCCACAAATTCATATCTGAAGTCCAGAACTATCTCTGAATTCGAGTATCTTACATCTGTTTGCTCTAGATCTTAACTTGTGTTTCTAGTAAATATTGAAAAACTCACTACTTCAAAGCAAAATTCTCTATAGTACCCTATCCCAAATTTGTTTCTCCTGAAGTACTCCCAATTTAGAGAATGGTAATTCCATTCTTCCAATTGCTTAAGCCCAACTTTAGAGTCATCCTTGAGTACTTTTTTTTTTTAAATAATCCATCAGCAGCTCTTAACAGCACTATCTAAAAGAAACAAACAAAAACATACAACAAAACAACAAAAATAAAACTGAGTCCCACTGTTTTTTGCCACTTGCATTGCTGTCACGCTCGTCTAAGCCACCATTGTTTCCTTCATAGCATGCTCTCCTGTCCCCTAAACTCTTTCTCACAGGACGGGCAGATCACTAGATCAGTAGATATCTTTGACTAAAATTCTCCAGTGACTGCCCATCTCTTTCATAGTAAAAGAGTAAGTCTTTTCAACTAGATCCAAGGCCTTCATTATGTGGTCCTCATTTCTACTCTGACCTCATTCTTTTCTGCTTTCATGCTTCCATTCTGCTCCTGGCATACTAGCTCCCTAAGTATTGTCTGATGTAATAAACATGACTTAACCCCAAGATTTTAGGGCAGTTTTCTCTGTCTGGTGTATTTTCCCCCAGTATCTAAATGTACTCTCTCATTTCCTCCAGGTCTCTGATAATGTCATTTCATCAGTATGGCCTTCAAGACCACCCTACACGTATCCAACATTCCTAGCTATACACCGTCTCTGTTCTAATTTTCCCCATAGAGCTTTTCACCACCTGACACATTCTGAATCTGTTGTTGTTTATTGTTTTTCTCCCCTAGTTAGAATATTAGCTGCACAGGAGCAGGAATTTTTTTCCCCCAATTTTGTTCACTATTGTATTCTTAGTGAGTAGAATAATGCCTGATACACAGTAGTTGCTCAGTAAATATTAGTTAAGTAAATGGATGAATAAATTGTCCTGAGCTCTAGCTATATAAGCTTTCTTATTATCTGAAGATACTAGGTATTTTTCTAATTAGTTATTGGCACACATGTTCTTTCTTCTGCTTGGTGAGCCATCTCCACTCCCTCAGACTTTACGACTTTTGCTGTTACTTACTTTGTAAAACCTCTAGCTCCCTCAGGCAATTGTGGATTCATTCAGTTGTTGCAATAGCTTTTTGTTTATTAGCATTCTGTGTTTAGAAGTATCTGTTAGAACATTGCAACATGGTCTCATAAGTATTTATTCCTATGAAACTCCCTGTTTCTTAAGGATAGGAACTGGACCTTATTTATCCTTGAATATGCAGCATACAGCATAGAATGTCAATATATATTTGCCAAATGAAGGAATTAGTAATTCAACAGTTCAGATCTATATATCAGTCTGTGAGTGTCCAGGAATGCTGACTGGGAACAAAAGACAAAAACAAGACGTGCAAGAAAGAATACCAGGTGACATTTCTTCCCAAAAGTGGAAAATAATTGTTTTGTGAATTGTATTTGCGTGAACTGATAGGAAATGGAGATTAAAGTGAAAATCAACTAATGGAATTTGAAAAGGCAAGTCAGGGTCAGATTGGGTCCTTCTCTTTCTCACCAACAAAAGTGTTGTCTGGTTGGAACAAGACAGGAGAAATGGCTATTAGATGATGCTTATGTAGTGCTACTAATGAGATCTGGGTCATAGGTGAAAGCAATTTGCCAAGTGTAGCACAAACTTTTCTCTTTTGTCTTAGAATTTGTGACAATAATTTTTATGAGTATTATTCAGGGACTGTAACCAGGCTGAAAACTCTTTTCCAGGCAGACAAAACTTAGATGTGATTAATCTTAGAAATGGCCCCTTTTAATAGACTATAGGTATGAGTGTGAAAGCACCTGTTGGGGTTTCCTTCCTAAGTCTCTGACACTAACAAGATGAATAGGGGAAGCCAGTTAGGGCTGGAAACTTCAGAGCTACTTCTGATAGTAGGAAACACTAAAGCCACTTCATTGGAGATGCCATCATACCCAAATAACCATATTACATAATCACCCAGAGCAGACTGTGAGAAATAATATCCTATTGATCACTCTGTGTATCCCCCCCTTTTTTTAAGTAAGTTTTACCTCCAGCATGGGGCTTGAACTCATGACTCCAAGATTAAGAGTTATATGCTCTATGCTCTACTGACTGAGCCAGCCAGGTACCCCCACTCTGTGTATACTGAGACACATCTTTATTCTGTATGTTGCAGCTTATATAATTCAAATCCATTCTAGTTCTCTAGTGAATTGATATGGTATTGGGTACAGATTCTTCTTAGATAACCTTTACCAATTTGAGGTATTCTCTATTATTCCTAGTTTGAAAGGTTTATTAATATTATTATTATGAATGGATATTGAATTTTGTCAAATGCTTTTTTGTATTTACTGAAATTACCATACAGGTTTTCTCCTTATTTTGTTAATATAGTGTTATATTACTAGATTCAATTTAAGTATTTGAGACATATTATTCTATAGATTTACTTTCTGGTAATATCTTTGTCTAATTTATGTATCAGGGAAATCCTGGCCTCATAAGATGCCAGACGGGAAGTCTTGTAATTTCTGGAAGAATTTGTATATCGTATAGAGTTGAAATTATTTATTTCTGGGGCACCTGGGTGGCTCAGCCATTAAGCGTCTGCCTTGGCTCAGGTCATGATCTCACGGTCCTGGGATCAAGCCCCGCATCGGGCTCCCTGCTCAGCGGGAGGCCTGCTTCTCCCTCTCCCAACCCCCTTCCTGGGTTCCTGCTCTCGCAGGAACCCATTTATCCCCTATTTATAAATGAAATCATTTGGTATTGTTTTTCTCTGACTTATTTCATGTAGTATAATATCCTCTGGGTCCATCCATGTTGTCACAGATGGCAAGATCTTATTCTTTTATGGCTGAATAATATTCCACTGTGTGTGTTACTATGATACACACACACAAACACACTACATTTTTTTATCCATTCATCCATCAATGAACATTTGGGTTGCTTCCATATCCAGGCTCTTGTAAATAATGCTTTTATAAAAATCAGGTGCACATATTTTTTCAAATTAGCATTTTCATTTTCTTTGAGCAAATAGGCGGTAGTATTATTACGGGATTGTATGGTATTTCTATTTTTAATTTTTTGAGGAGCCTCCATACAGTTTTCCAGAGTGGCTACATGATTTACATTCCTACCAATAGTGAATGAGGGTTGTTTTATCTCCCCATCCTCACTGAACACTTGCTGTCTTTTTGATTGTAGCCATTCTGACGGGTGTCAAGTAGTGTCTCATTGTGGTTTTGATTTGCATTTCCCTGATGATTAGAGATGTTGAGCATTTTTTCATGTGTCTGTTGTCTGTCTATATGTCTTTTTCAGAAAAATGTCTATTCAAAACCTCTATTTTTAATTGGATTTTTTTAGTATTAAATTATATAAATCCCTTATATATTTTGGATATTAAGCCTTTATGGATATAGCATTTGCAAATGTCCTCTGCCATTCAGTAGGATGCCTTTTTGTTTTGTTTATGGCTTCCTTTGCTGTGTAAGAGACTTTTTATTTTGATATGATCCTAATAGTTCATTTTTGCTTTTATTTCCCTTGCCTGATATCTAGAAAAATGTTGCTAAGGCTAATGTCAGAGAAATTGTGGCCTCTCTTTTCTTCTAGGAGTTTTATGGTTTCAGTTCTCATATTTAGGTCTTTAATAGATTTGGGGCTTATTTTTGTATATGATGTAAGAAAGTGGTTCAGTTTCATTCTTTTGCATGTAGCTGTTTAGTTTTCCCAGCAATATTTATTGAAGAGGCTATCTTTTCCCCATTGTATATTCTTGTATCTGTTGTCCTAGATTAATTGACCATATAGTTATGAGTTTATTTTTGGACTCTATTCTGTGCCCTTGATCTATATGTCTGTTTTTGTGCTGGTACCACACTGCTTTGACTACTACAGTGTTGTAGTATATCTTAAAATTTGGATTTATGATACCTCCAGCTTTGTTCTTCTACATTAAGATTTCTTTAGATTTTTTCTTTTTTTAATGAAATTTGATAGTTTGTATCTTTCAAAGGCTGTATCTATTTCATATATATATGGCAGAAAGGTGTCCATTAGATTGCCTTATTCTTTGAACAACTGTAGGATCTGTAGTAAAGTTCTCTTTCATTCCTGAAAAAAATTGGTTGGTTGGTTGGTTGGTTTTTCTTTGGTCTGGCTAAATATTTATCTGTTTCAAAGAACGAGCTTTTTTTTTTTTTTTTCATTGATATCCTATGTTCTGTTCCTGTTTTCAAGAATAAATCCAGTATCAATTATTCCATTATGGCTAGAAGTTGAAGTCTTATATTTTGATGATTTTATGTTTAGCCTTACTGTGTGTACTGAAATTGTTTTTCAAATATTGGTGTAGTTTATATTTAAATTAAAATAATGCTAAAGGGATGGTAAAAATAAATCAGGAAAATTAAATGTTGAGATTTTAGATAGAGTAGATCTATAAGTGATTCTTAAAGGAAGAGTTATAGAATCATACATATGTTTGTTACATTTCTGTGACTATGAATTTTCTTTCCCTGTTCCTGAATTCTACTAATTTAAAAAGTGCTATCTTGATTGCAGAACAATGTCAAGGTTAAGAATGTAGCTAAGACCTGACCACTGCCTTAGAGTTGTTCATAGTCAAGCAGAAAGATGAAATTTGAGAAATACTAACAATGTAAAGTAGATTGAGATAAGGGTCATAGAATATATAAATAACCTATTACAGTATTTCATTTTCCATATATGAAAGCAATATTCATGACTCATGGCTAGAATCAGCCTGCAAATCAAAACAGAGCGAAATATTTCCAATAGAAGATCTAACACTTTTTTTTCTATAATAGATGAAAAGGTACAGAGATTCCAGAAATATTCCTAATTGCTTATTTACAAAAAGCAGAGACAGGATACAGAAAGGAGCAAAAAATTAGAGTGAAATAGGGGAAAGCAATGGAACTTATAAGTTGTCTTGATAATGGTTACTCCATTTTTGGATGTCTCAATGAGTGTGATATATCAAATAATTGCCTGATAACCCTTTTAGACAGAATACAATTATGAAAATATCTGTGGGTCTTTATTTGAAAATGAGTTAATAGTACCCAATTTTGTCTAGAAACTATTTTCCAGTTGCTAAATTATAAGATATTTCAAGGACATCATGAACATGGATATATTGCCCATCACTTAATTGTTTCCATACTTCAGGGTAGTTGTAAGTGGAAATTAATATTTCTGAGATAAAAGAGCTAATATTCAATCCTGCCACTAGGAGGGAAAAAAATTTAGCAATTAAATTTAAAAAAAAGTTTAAATAGAAAATCAGACCTGCCCCATAGTGTCAAATTATTATCACATCATATTATAAGTGGCAATACCATTATGGCCCTTAGAAATTGCTTGGTTTTGCCATTTCAGAGAAAGTTCTGTGATATTGAGAATCTAATAGTAGCTTTAATGAAGAGACAAATTGGAAAACTTTAACAATTTAAATATATTTTCAAACATTTTATTGTTTGGCAAAATAATCATAATGTAATTGTTAAGTTTACAAAACAGAAAATAAATGTAAAAACTTTGTAATGAAAACTTTTGTAAAGAAAAATCATATTTATTTTAAAATATATTACTAAAATATTACCAATGCTTATTACTGGGATGATAAGATAACAAATGATTATAATATTTTTCATTTAACTTGTCTGGATATTTAGGATCTTTCTAAAACTAAAATAAAATCTATGATAAAATTAGAATTTTAGAAATCCAAAATTAAAATATTAGCAACAAATGTGATTTAGTGGGTCATCACATTTTAGAAAAAGAATTCCAACAAACTAGTGTTCCTAAATTGGGGAGGATTTCTGGATTATAAATTATAAATTTTGTTTGCTAGGTTATTATTTTATGATAAATATTTTACTTCTGAGTTTATAAATTTTGGCTTTAAATATTTTGTTTACTTTCAGGGTGCTGTCTCTGAAATTTAGGTGCATTGCCACTACAAGGTACCTAAGTTTCAGAAAGTGGGATTTCTGAAAAACAAGCAGAATTTCATGATTTATCTTACAGTTAAAATAATAATAATAAAGATAACCATTTGCTAAAGCATTTGAATTTAAACAGTGAATAATTTCTAAATTGAAAGGTAATGCTTTAAAACTAATATTTTATTTGAAGAGTTATTTTTCAATTATCTTCACCAATAAATCACTTTTCTTTTATTCATGTACTCTAATGCTAATTTTACATACTGAGCTTGGTCAGAAAGTCCATCAAAATTCACTGAGTTTAAAGCTCTTTTCAAACCATTCTGGAACATATGCAGTGTTCTGAGTGTCAGACTAGTTGATGCAGTGGAAAATGTTGATGATCTAATCCCGTCTTCCTTCCTAGAAGAATTCTAATTTTGTTCCAGAGGTGGCCCTATTTGATTTATGCACTTAACATTTCCTTCTGGTAACAGCCATAGGTTCAGAAAATGACTTGACCCAGCTGGAGTCAACCAGAACCTAGATTTTGCTGGGAGCTTCTCAGAGAAATATTCTTAAGAAAAATGCAGGAAGAAGAAGAGAGAGCCTTTCTTCTGCCTATTGTGAGAAGTGGATGTGAATTGCAAAGGCCTCTCTCCTGGTTCTGAAGATGAAATGAACACACAGAGCCAAAGAATTCATAGGAAATAGAGCCAGAACCACTTGATTAAGTCTGTTCTTTTTGACTTTCTGTTAGATTAGTCAAACAGTATTAATTTTTTGAGCCAATTTGATTGGGATTTTCTGTCACTTATAGCCAGAAGCCTCCTGATAGAGCAGACAGTCATGCCCTCAGGGCACTCTCTTTATGGTCAGGCACCTGGACCACCTCAGGGCCACTCCTGGCCACTGGCTTGCTTTCTTAGTGATTGCCCTCTGAAGTTTATCTTTCTCCAATCACTGTATCTCTTAGCCAAAATGATGAAAAGGGTGCCCAAAGGGAGTTTTTAAAAATTAACTTCTTTCCTAGTCTTATAAATTTGCCAGTTTGAAAAGCCTTTATTGGTGTGTGTGTGTGTGTGTGTGTGTGTGTCTGTGTGTCTGTGTGTGTGTGTGTGATATGTGCATGTGCACATGTATAATTTTATATATATTTTTCACCATATTTCCAAATGAAACTTTGGAAAGCCAAATTTGTATTTATCATGATTTTCCTCAGGGAGATTGGACTGCAGGGTCCCTAAATGTAGGGTGGTATTTTTTAGTGGAAAGATTTTATGAGGTAAAATAAACCCAAGTGAGTATCTGCTCAGTCATCCCCTAGCTATGTACCTGGGCCAAATGATTTCATCTTTCTGCTTTTAGGAATATCCTTGCTATTATTGATAGTAGTACCTACCCCACATGGTTGCTTACAGGTTTAAATGAAATAATACAATATTTCACATCTCAGATCCTAGCACAAGCAATCAACTGTTTACTCCCTTCTTTCTTTGTTCATGAGAGAAACCCATGTGAATCTCTAGTTATTCCTTTACTTGAGAAACATAAAATCCACAATGTCTACAATCCTTCCAAAACTAGAAGGTACAATATTTTATTTCTATAATGATTTTTTTTCATTTTTACATAGTTTAATTCTTTCCAAAATTAAGGTAAATTGCTTAGTGCCATCTCTTGAGTTTATTTTTCTGAGAAAACCCTATTAACTCCAAAGGAGTTTTGAAAACTTATAGAGAAGAAGTCTTGTAAGCAGTTTCATTAAACAGAAGTGATCAATAGAGAAAAATCTAATCCTATCACTACCCTTTACTCTAGCAACAAAAATCAAATTCCCAAGACCCACCTGCATCTGTAAGGTATAAAGATATTTACACTTTTCTGTCCTATTTTCAAGAAACTGAACCCACCAAATACTTTGTCTTTTAGGAACATCTTGCATATTTATGTGCGAGTCCTAAAGTTTCCATGACCTTGCAGTTTGCTATTAACATTTTGTGTAGTCTTTGTCCTAGCTAGAGATATATGAACGCATTTTATACAGAGCCCAAATGTTGGCCAGACCTTCTTATAAATAAAGATAGATCTTTCCCTTGGAACTAATTTTCCACCAAGATATATTACAGAATAGGTTACATTTGTCCTGGCCAACAACAAAACCACACTCTATTCAATATCAAATGTGTGAGTTGATACACTAAGAATTTTCAATAATTTTGGTTTTCTAGACTTATAAGGAAATGGAGCCATTTTCAATTTTTTAAAAGTCTGCCTATATTACTAAGACCAGATGACAAAAACAGCAACAACAACCAATGTTTTAGTATCTGTTATGTGCCCAGTATTGTGTTCTTTTGTGTTTTTTGTGCATTTTCTCATTTAATCGTCAGAATATTCCATCAAGTAGGTATTATTTGATATGGCTATTTCACAGAGGTCAAAACTGAAGCTGTTATGTTAAGAAATTTGATGAAGGTGACTGGGCTAGAATTTGGAAACAGGAATTTAGGACATTAAATCTAAAAATATGTCTAAATCTAGGCCCATTATTGCCAATTTCAATAATACATACCACCCCCCAAAATGGATTGGGGTTCTACTTTAGTTTTAAAACATGATCAAACAATTAGTTCAGTTTGAAATGCACAAAATAAACTGATATGGAAGAAATAACAAATATATTCTTATTTAAAACTTTTCTCTCCTTAGTCATAGACATTTATTCATTTGAATAGCATTTACAGGCACTTCTCCAGAATAGCAGGTGTGTATTTCCCAATGAATTCTTCCCAAAGAAGAGGAGCAAATTGACGTGTATCAAATTTCAATTGACTTACTTTATTAATTACATATGACACTGATTAAAGATTTTCCAGAAGTTCATCTATATCCTACCTAAAATAATTTATCACTGGGCATTAGGTTTTGAGCTCTTTTCACATTTGACATATACAAATTTGTAGTATATAGGCATCGAACAGAGACAGTATAGGGAAAATGTTCAAATACTAGTTTAATTATTGCTTTAGATTACTCTGATAAGAGCCTTTAATCCTAAATACTATTACCAAGAAACATCTCTTCCATAAATCAGCTATTATCCAATCTTTTAAAAGAGATAATTAAACCTTTCAGTTAAAAAAGAAAAGCTTACATTCTGTTTTGGTGTCACAAATGCTGTTTTATTTTTAATTGAAAGTCATTTGCCAAAATCTTTATAAAAACTGATAAAATCAATTTGAGTGTTTTCTAGCATATATAGTAGTACATCTATTTTAGGCAGAGGATTAGTATCAGGCTTGATTATAGAATTAAATCTGTGTAACCTACACAAAATCCATTTTTACCAGACAATTTTATAGTAAGGATTACTGTGAGATCCCCAAAAACCTGAACTCTCTTTTTCACTCTTTTGGTGATATCATCTAATGTTTTGCTACTGGTTCCATAATGTAATAATCAAATTAGATTATGATATGGTCAAATGAATTTCATCTAGTATGTTTGAAGAATATCTGTGAACTTAAGCCCAGAAATAACTCTCACCAAAAAATGTCCTCATTTCAGAAGCAAATTTCTCGGGAATTCTCTATCCTCAGGTTCTTCATGAAACAAGAGGATCCTATGATAACACCCAGGCTTGTGTCTTTTTCTGATAGCTTTAGTATGACACATGGACCCATATCAGATGAATGCATAGGGATTGACCAAGAGCCATACAAACTTAACGCTAAATGGTCTACAGAACTTCTACCCTACTCTTAAATTCTACACTTGAGAAAATGATAATCCCCAAAACTTAACTGGTCACATGTCATTCTTAAGCCCACCCAACCAAGTAGTGACAGAGCAAGATTTCTGACATTATGGGTCAGTAATTAATTAGTTTATTATATAGCCTTCCAATAAAATAACTAGATGAAGGAAAGGTTTTTAGACAAATGTATAAACATTTTTATAAAGGAAGTAAAATCTTTATTACATAGATCAAGCCATTATCTTACAAATACCATTTTGAGAGAGGGATGTAGTCATTCCATGGTAAACAAGCAAAGGGAATTACTATGGAAATAATCACTCTAACCACATGTCTTCCAACTTTCTAATCCCATGCCAATACTTCCTATTGGCTAATCTCAACCAGAAGCTGAGGGACAAATGAGTTTACTAAAGCTTTCCATAAAGGTCAGCCTCCTGGCAGCAGCTTTTCCTGCAGCATAGAGCATGATGAGGAAGTATGGAGTATAGAAATGGAAGATCAAAATGGAATATATTCCACATATGACTATACTAGAATTACTAGTTACTAGTTACGAGTCTTTCTGGTGGTGGGATTGTTGTGTTTTTTTTGTTTTGTTTTGTTTTTACAGAATTGTATCTATGTCCTTTGATTTTCACCTTGGATTTAATGCCTAATGCAGTACAACTATGTTTCTACATGTCAGTTTCTCTTTTATGAAAAAATAAACAAGAATATAGGTTGCATAGATTAGAAAACTGATAGAAAACTAAAGAAAGAACACTGTAATGTAGAAAAGGAAAGCATGAAGATTTATTATTTTTTTCCTGTTCCCCAATGGAGAGGGTGGGAACCTACCTTACACAAAAGATCGCTAAAGAGAGAATTTTCATGTTCTTACCATTGATTTGGAAAGGAGGTGAGCTAATGGTTAATATTTGGCACATATTCTGAATCATTGTGTCAAAACTGGAATGAGTGGGATGAAAACAGCATCTGTTGCTACTGATTTGCCCTCCCCCAGAGGCTGGGCAGCATTTGAACCTGTGACTAAGAGGCAACAGGTTTATCACACATGTTCAATCCCCCAAGCTCTCTGTTAGTCTTTAGGAAAATTCCCAACAAAAATAACAAAACCAGAAGTGAACTATATGCACATTTTGTGAAATGCAGTACTCTGGTGGTGATGGGCTACCACATGGATGTTTTGGATGGGTTAGAAATCAGGGAAATAAAAAGATGTGAGCCTTAAGCTCATCAATGAATCCATGGGAAAAAAGCAGGAATAATAAATTCCAATTTTAAAGTATTAACTTTTGCATTGTGCTGAAATAGAATATACTTTTGTGTGTAACTGATGATTCTGAGAGGCCATGATGGTAGAAAAGATAGAATAAAACTTGCTCACATACAAATCATCACAGACTTTGGCTTGAGTTTGCTCTCTTCCTTACAGAGTCTTAACTTGTCAAAAATTGGAAAATCAGTCAAGTTTGCCCTTGGCATCCTTTCTAGTGACTTTCACCCATTTTCTCCACTTTATAACACTCCTCAATTAAACTATCCATTATTTTCAAGATGTCCACCTTCCTTACTTGAGTATTCTCTCAAGACTATCATGCTTAAGTACTGCTCTGAGCCAAGTCAATCCCTTTCTCTCATGGTCCATTAACTGCCAATGGTCCATACTCTGCCAATCATTAAAAATGGCTTAAATATTTCTTAGGATCTTCATATTGGACAAAGGTCTTCTAAAGTCTAAAATCATAAGGAATATATTTCTAAAGGTCATTCTCAATAGCCAAGAAATAATTTACTGTTAAAGGGAACTACTATGTACACATCAGACAGCTATGAATTTTTATGATAACTACTTTTGATATTTCCTTTGCTAATCCTCCCTGAATTTGTGGGGTCAATGAATAAGCATAATTAATATTCTTGACTTCTGAGAACTACTCTTTTATGCTGAATGCTTGCCAGCAAAGTTTTATATGTGTCATATACTCGCCTATCTTTACCTATTAACTGGAGTTTCTAAAAAATTTTGTGCAGTACTTCTGTCTCTCTAGTAGCTGCAAGGAATTAACCTGATACTATAGAGATAGCAGATCCTCTCAACCTTTCAGAAACAGCACAGAAGAAAAAAATAGGCATCGAATCTAAGCCATAAATTGAAAGACAATGAAGATGAGGCCTCTCTACTACAATATTCCCATATTGCTGAAAATTAGGAAATCAGGAGGAAATGTGAAGGGCAAACTTTTTAAAGGCAAAATATTCAGACTAATTTTCCATTCTAGTTTACCCAGACAGCTGCCAATAGAAAGAGATGCCCTAAGAATATTTTAGGTGTTTATCCATTTGTTTATTTCTTCATTTGTTAACTTAAAATATATATATTAAACTCTGTTAGATGTTTAGTTACACAGAGGCAACAGAAAAGTTCTGTGCAGAAATTTATTATAGTTTAGACTCATGATTCCACACTTGAGTTCAAATCCAAACTCTGTCACTTAATGTTATAAGCATTTGGGGAAATAACAGCTTTCTGAGTTGGATAGCTTACATATTTATGGAAGATCACATTAGGTGATTTATATAAAGCAGTGGTATTGGGCACATATTAGACTTTATGAATAAGAATTATGGTCTGGTGATAAAGAGTAGAAAATCTGGAGTCAAATCACCTGGGTCTAAATCTACCTTCTACATCTTGACCTTGGACAAGATAATTATCCTCACAAAAATTAGCTCACAATGGATTAAAGGCTTAAATGTAAGACAAAACTCCTGAAGAAAATATAGGGAAAAACCTCTTTGACATTGTCTTAGCAATGACTTTTTGGATATGACACCAAAAGCACAAGCAACAAAAGCAAAAATCAGCAAGTGGGACTATATAAAACTAAAAAGACTGCACAGGAGAAGAAACAACAAAATGAAAATCTAACCTATGAAATGGGAGTAAATATTTGCACATGATATATCTGACAAAGAGTTAATAACCAAAATATATAAGGGACTCATACAACACAATAGCAACAACAACAAAAAAAAAAATCAAATAATCTGATTAAAAATGGGCAAAGGACCTGACTAGCCATTTTTCCAAAAAGTAAATGCAAATAGCCAACAGTTACATGCAAAGGTGGTCAACATCATTAATTATCATGGAAATGCAAATCAAAACCACAATGAGATATCATCTCACTGTGATGGCTGTTATCAAAAGGACAAAAGAGAAGTGTTGACTAAGATGTAGAGAAAAATGAGCCCTCATGCACTGTTGGAGACAACGTAAATCAGCACAGTCATTATGACAATCAGTATAGAGGTTCCTCAGAAAATTAAAAATGGAACTACTATAAGATCTGACAATCCCACCTCTGTGTGTATATCTGAAGGAAATGAAATCAGTATCTCAAATGAAATGCATACTCCTGTTTGCATTATTCACAACAGCCAAAACAGAGAATCAACTTGAGTATCCACTGACAGATAATTACACAAAGAAAAAAGTATACATTGTATGTGTACACACATACACCACCCCCATAATGTTATTTAGCCATAAAAGGAAAGAAATCCTGCCATTTGCAACAGCATGGATGAAACTTTAGGGCATTATGCTAAGTGAAATAAACCAGAAAAAGACAAAAACTGTATGATCTCAGTTATATGAGGTATCTAAAAAAAACCGAATTCATAAAGAGTAGAGTGGTGGTTGCCAGGAGCAAGGGGGGTGGGGGAAAAGAGGAGATGTTGATCAAGGGTACAAATTTCCAGTTACAAGATGAATAAATTCTGAGGATCTGTTGTGCAGCATGGTGACTATAGTTAACAATACTCTATTGCATATTTGAAAGTTGCTAAGGGAGTATATCTTAAATATTCTCACTACAAAAAGAAAAAGACAACTATGTGAGGTGATAGATATGTTAACTAACCTTATTTTGGTAATCATTTCACAATGTATACATATATCAAATCATCACATTTTATACCTTAAGCTTACATTCTGTTATATATCAATTATATCTTAAAGCTGGGGAAAATACATATATCCTCTTGGGGTTTCAATTTTCTCTTCTGTAAAATGAGGATAACAGTAATACCAGTTCACAGGGAAATTCCAGTACTAAGTAAGATAATATATGCAAAGGACTTAAAATAGTGATTTGCTCAACCTAGTGCTACCTACATGTTTCTATCATTTTTACAAATAAAAAGAGTTGTCATTTTCATTATTGTTATTGAATATGATCCTGACACAAGTGGCTGTAATACACCACAAAATGGTGAGCTCTCTTAGAGATCTAAAGATAAATTACTGTAGGATTTCATCAAAAGAATGTTTTAGGCTAAGAGATGATGAGAGGGTTCAAGGAAGTAGGATGGTACTGAGACAGGAGAGTTGAGAAGTTAAAAAAAAAAAAAAACCTATGGGTAGATGAAAGACTGTGAACAAAAGTAAGGACATACTATGGGTAGTTCCACTGCTGGTATATGGGAAGACATAGTGAGTGTGTAGTGTTACAAATAAAGGTTAAGTCATATCATGAAAGAACTTGAATAGCAAGCCATAGATTATAAACTTTATTAAGTCAGCAATAGGGACTCTCTCAGGACCTGTGGGAAGATATATCTTGTTGAACAGGTGATAGAGGGAAGAAAGAGGTAGTAGAAACAACAGCCAGGAGACTTCTGCATAACTCAAGCTAAATGTACTGGAGAGCTTCAATAGGTTAAAGTCAATGGGAGAGGAAATGAACATACACATCAAACTTCCAAGCAAAACAGTTCAAATAAGTGTTGGATTGTATTTTTTAATGTGTGCTGTGAAATAAAAAAAAAAAGTCCTCCCATTCTCTTCTTTTCTCCACTACCACTTTCCCTTTTTATGAAAGATATACAGCCTTTACCTGAGGGGCTTATAAACACACACATAACCCAGAAAAACAACGAGTGCTTGCCAGAATAAGGTTATGGAGAACCTGGGGTTTCATGAATTGTGTTAAGTGTATGGTATCCAGCCATAGGGCTCTCAGCAATTATCACTATGCAAAAATGTTGCCCAGAATTGCCCACTATTCTGATTTTTCCAAGAGAAGTAAGAAATCTGGATCTTTAAAGTATAAAAACTATCAAGTTTTACATGTAGCAACTACTTTGGAAAATTTTAAAAAACTCTCTCAAGGCCAAACAAAACATGTCTTTAGGCCAAATGTGGCATGTGGGTCACCAGTTTGTAAAATCTGTCTAACTCTGTTCTGGCAAGGTAATGGAGCATTCTGGTTAGTCAACATCCCACATATGTTATATAAGTCCTCCTAACCTTCCAAGAATAGGAGTACATCAGCTACACTAAACATGAAAGTTCTATTTAACATTACCAAACTTTTCACTCTTGATAAAAACATATATTCATTTAACAAATGTTTATTATTTAGCTATGTTTCATATAAAATGATAGTTATTTGGGGATATAGAAATATGAATGAGATCTGTTCTCAAATAATTTACAATTGGGAAAGAATATAAACAGAAGACACAGATAGTGGCCATGCAAATCAGTTTGACAAATCAGAATCATTTGGTATTTCAAGAGCATCAATGATCAACATGTAAAAAACATGGAGAATGAAAGTTGGTAGCACTTTCCATCTGGTAGATATCCTAGAAGTTCTCTTCTAGAACTTCAACTTTCAATGCTTGGCAATTTCTCAGAAACACTACATCAGATTCTCAAAGCCAGATTCTGTGCTATCACCTGTCTTTTCTCAAAACAGTTTTCTCTAGACATTTCTTTAAAAAAAATAGGATCTGCCTTCCAAAGTTTGAAAAGAAAATCCCATTTTAAGATTTTTGAGCTTGTACATTCAATTCCATGGGTGGCAGTAGGAAGTAAGAGGGATAACTCTTGATGGTTTACAGAGAATACTCTCAATCTGCAACAACTTCTCTTCCAAAGAAGTTCTTCCTGAAGAACAGTGGTCAATACTGCTTAGCAACTTGAGAACTGTTAAAGAAGTACAGCAACTGGGTGATGGGTATTAAGGAGGGCACATGTGGTGATGAGCACTGGGTGTTATATGAGGCTAATGAATCATTGAACACTATATCAAAACCTAATCATGTACTATATGTTGGCTAATTGAACATAATAAAAAATAAATAAGTACAGCATTATTCTGCCTCTCTTCCCTAACATAAAATTTTCCTGGCTACATATCCTTCTGTTGTGGGAGACAAATTCATATTTTTAAATGTATTTCTTTCTTGGTTATTACATGTGGGGAAAGGGGAGAGCATATATTTTATTTTTTTAAGATTTTATTTATTTTTCAGAGAGAGAGAGAGTGTGTGTGCACAAGCAGGGGGAGCGGCAGGCAGAGGGAGAGGGAGAAGCAGACTCCTTGCTGAGCAGGGAACCTGATGCGGGACTCAACCCCAGAACCCTGGGAGAGTGACTTGAGCCAAAGGCAGACGCTTAACCAACTGAACCACCCAGGTGTCCCAAGAGCATATTGTTTTCATATGCAATTTTGAATAAACAGGGTAAAAGCTGTATAGTCATTTCCCTCTCAATGTAAAATTAGTGAACCTCACCTAACTTCCCCAGTTCTCATTTAAAAGACTGTTCCAAAAGTTCAAATTCTAGAAATAAATCGTTATTCATTTTTAGAGTTGATATATCCAAAGATAAGGACAGAGGTATTACAAAGAAATACACAAGTGAAGAAAATAAGAATTAAAAGTATAAAGTCCTTGGTTCAGTGGCATATGAAATAATTGTTTTTCCTTTATGGTAGAATATATAACATCATGTACTCCAAGTTGTGTAAAGAGCAGGAACTGAATGCTGCAGGATCAAATACTACACTATTGTCATCTCTAGCTAATAACAACATAGAAATCAACCCTGCTGTTAAAGTCTCTCTGGAGTTATCTGTTTGCCTTTGGCATAAATTAGGGAAGCATACAAATAGGAAAAGGATAACACAAAATAAAGTTTGTGCGTTGAGAGGAACAGAATTTGTTATTGCTTTGTCACTGCAAGCAACAGGGTGTAAAACCAGTAAGAAATCAAGCCAGTTCTTGACGTCAGTTATTCTTAATTTGGTGCAATTGAGTGCATCTTTGACTTATGTGCAAGAGCTGATCATTGATGAACAGCTTTGCAGAGGTGTTTCCTATGGTGTTTTGTGTTTTTGTTTTGTTATTTTATTTCTCCAGAGACCCGGAATTAAAATCTTGCTGAAGTTGGCTACAACCAAACTTAGTCATTTTCAGAGTATTATACACATATTTTCACTTGATTTTGACCTTCAGCTTAGGGAAAGCAAATGTCACATTTCAGACGTTTCACAGATATAGAGAAACATTTTAATCTCATGTTTTTATGGGATAAATGGCACCAAGAGCAATCATTTTGACAAACAAAATAAGCTCCTCAATTATTATACATTCATAATTAGACTTTCAATTTAAATGAAATATCACTTAAGAGAAAATACAGCTAGTGCAGATCTTTTTTCAGGGACAGCAAAGTCAGAGGACATTTTAATATATTTTATTTATTAAATTTTTATTTAATTTATTAACAGCCATTATGCAACCCAAGAAAATGACCACTATCCTGTGTTTGCCATAAAGAAAGATGGAAAGAGTCAGGGTCTGCAATGACTTTATAGAGACTGAATTACCCAATTCGGCCACTATAGCCTCTAATTGTGTTTGTTATTTGAGACTCCTATGTCCTAAAGATCACATTTTCTGCTCCTCGTATTTATCAAAATAGTTTGCAAATATGTACAGGTCCTTCCCTAAAAGGGATGTGGATGTTGTTGGTTAAGATAAAACTAAAAATAATCATCCTTTCTACAATGAAAATTTATGAAACCAGATATTTATGTGCCAGAAACTATGCTACACATCCTACACAAATGATCTTGTGTATAGTTCTAGATTTATTCTCTGTAATCATTCCCATTTGAAAGTGTGGAATGGTATCCTTTGAAAAAAGAGAGATTTTATATTTGGTGAATTTTAAAGAAGTTGCCTATGTTCAAATAGTATATCTGACTCAGTATTGAATTACTTCTTTATGAGAAAAAATGATTTTTTCTTAGATTAGTGGTTTTTAATGTTGAAAATATACAAGACTGTTTCCACTATAAATATCTTCATCTGAGTATGAAGTGGAGTATTCTGCTCCCCAAAGGATACTATCTTCTCAAGAATTGTGTCTGTATTTTGCAAGTCAGCTAAGATTTCTGCCTTCTGAGTTTTAAATTAAAATGATCTGAACCCCCTTTTTCACTTCCTCTGAGAAGTCTAATACCCTCTCCAAGATTTCTCATGGTATTTGTTGTCTTTCTGTTACTTTCCTGGATTCTCTCATTTGCATGAGTTATCTCTTCTTTTTGGTTAATGCCAGCTCAGATATAGAAATTGACTCCTTTGTGATATTTGTACAAATCTCTGACAGAAGGCATGTGGTACATAGATTTTGCTGAGGTTTTGGAATGATGGAAAAGGTTATCATTAAGCAATGAAGTGCACATAAAATCAAATGTTAGATTCTTTTTTAATAAAAGTTCTTCCTTCAGTTCACCACCAGAAATTTCTCATGGAACATCTTTTGCAGAATCAACCACCTATCGTGTTGCTGGTTTCCACTGTACTTTCTTTTTTTTTTATTAAAGATTTTATTCATTTATTTGAGAGGGGGAGAGAATGAGGGAGAGACAGAAAGAGAGAGCATGAGACCAGAGAGGGTCAGAGAGAGAAGCAGACTCCCCGCTGAGCAGGGAGCCCAATGCGGGACTCGATCCCGGGACTCCAGGATCATGACCCAAGCCGAAGGCAGTGGCTCAACCAACCAAGCCACCCAGGCGCCCTCCACTGTACTTTCTCACATCCTTTCTCCTCTTCTACATTCTCCTCTCTGAATTCTGTGTTTATTTACTATGCAGAGTAATTTAAATATACCATTTCAACTAGTTATTTTTTTTAATTATTATTATGCTTCTGCACCTCAATTCCATATCCAAATTCACTTAGCCAGGCATTCTTCCTACCAAAGACCTTTCCCTCTCCAAAATGTAATCTTGTGTCAATTGATAAAATAATTATTTTTTTAGAAAAAATCTGTACATGCCTAGAAATTTCTCTCTAATATTTTTGGGAGGGGTGGTGCTCATCTTTTTGTGTGTCTGTTGGCCCTATATGTCTTTTTTGGAAAAATATCTCTTCACATCTCTGCCAGTTTTAACTGGATTACTTTTCATTTTTAATTTTTATATTGAGTTATACAAGTTCATTACATATTTTGGATACTAACCCCTTATCAGATGTGTTATTTGCAAATATATTCTCCCATTCAGTAGATTGTCTTTTTGTTTTGATGTTTCTTTGATGTACAAGAGCTTTTTATTCTCTTCTCTTTTAAAATTTATTTGTATTATTATTTTTTGTTTTTATTTAAATTCAATTAGCCAACATATAGCCATCATTAGTTTTTTCATATACTTTTTTAAAATTTTATTATGTTATGTTAATCACCATACATTACATCATTAGTTTTTTTTTAATTTTTTATTGTTATGTTAATCACCATACATTACATCATTAGTTCTTGATGTAGTGTTCCATGATTCGTTGTTTGCGCATAACACCCAGTGCTCCACGCAGAACGTGCCCTCCTTAATACCCATCACCAGGCTAACCCATCCCCCCACCCCCCTCCCCTCTAGAACCCTCAGTTTGTTTTTCAGAGTCCATTGTCTCTCATGGTTCGTCTCCCCCTCCGACTTACTCCTGTTCCATGATTCATTGTTTGCATATAACACCCAGTGCTCCATTCAGTATGTTCCCTCTTTAAGACCCATCACCAGGCTAACCCATCCCCCCACCCCCTCCCCTCTAGAACTCTGTTTGTTTCTCAGAGTCCATAGTCTCTCATGATTCGTCTCATTAGTTTTTGATGTAAGGTTCAATGATTCATTAGTTGCATATAACACTCAGTGCTCATCAGATCATGTGCCCTCCTTAATACCCATCACCCAGTTACCCCATCCCCCCACGCCCCTCCCTTCTGCAACCCTCAGTTTGTTTCCCGGAATCAAGAGTCTCTCATGGTTTGTCTCCCTCTCTGATTTCTTCCCATTCAGTTTTCCCTCCCTTCCCCTGTGGTTCTCTGCAGTACTCCTTATATTCCCAATAGTTTATTTTTGTTTTGTTCCTTTGCTTCAGGAGACATATTTAGAAAAATGTTTCTATGGCTGATGTCAGAGACATTACTGCCTGTGTTCTATTCTGGGATTTTTAGGGTTTCAGGTCTCACATTTAGATCTTTAATCCATTTTGAATTTATTTTTGTGTGTGGTGTAAGAAAGTGATCCAGTGTCATTATTTTGCATGTAGCCGTCCAGTTTTCCCAACACCATTTGTTGAAGAAACTATCTTTTTCCCATTGCATATTCTTGCCTCCTTTGTTGTAGATCAATTGAACATATAATTGTAGGTTTATTTCCGGTCTCTTTATGCTGTTCTGTTGACCTGTGTGTCTATTTTTGTGCCAGTGCTATACTGTTTTCATCACTATAGGTTTTTTTAAAGATTTTATTTATTTATTCATGAGAGACAGACAGAGAGAGAGGGAGAGAGAGAGGCAGAGGGAGAAGCAGGCTCCCAAGGAGCAGGAAGCCCGATGCGGGACTCGATCCCAGGACCCTGGGATCATGATCTGAGCCGAAGGCAGACGCTCAACCATCTAAGCCACCCAGGCACCCTATAGTTTTTTAGTATATCTGAAATTTGGACTTGTAATACCTCTAGTTTTGTTCTTATTCAAGATTGCTTTGGCTATTTGGGGTCTTTTCTGGTTCCATTCAAATTTTAGGATTATTTGTTCTAGTTCTGTGAACAAGGCTGTTGGTGTTTTGATAGGGATTGAATTGAATCTGTAGATTGTACTATGGACATTATAACAGTATTTATTCTCCCAATCCATGACACTGGAATATCTTTCCCTTTGTGTTATCTTCAATGTCTTTCAACAGTGTTTTATAGTTTTTAGAATATAGATCTTTCACCACTGGATTAGGGTTATTCCTAGATATTTTATCATGTTTGGTGCAATTGTAAATGGGATTGTTTTCTTAATTTCACTTTCTGCTGCTTCATTTTTAGTGCATAGAAATGCAACAGATTTCTGTATATCAATTTTGTATCCTGTGACTACTGAACTCATTTTTCAGTTCTAGTAGTTTTTGCAGAGAGCTTTATGGTTTTCTACATATAGTATCTTGTAATCTGCAAATAGTGAATGTTTTACTTCTTCCTTACTGATTTGGATGACTTTTATTTATTTTTGTTGTCTGATTGCTGTGGCTAAGACTTCCTGTACTACATTGAATAACACTGGTGTGAATAGACATCCTTGTCTTATTCCTAATCTTAGGGGAAAAGCTCTCAGTTCTTTACTATTGAGTATGATGTTAATTGTGGGTTTTTCTTATATGGCCTTTATTATGTTACTATATGTTCCCTCTAAACCTACTTTGTTGAGGGCTTTTATCATAAATGGATGTTGTACTTGTGAAATGCTTTTCCTGCATCTATTGAAATGATCGTATGTTTTTTATCCTTTCTCTTCTTGATATGATATATCATGTTCATTGATTTGCAAATACTGAACCATCCCTGCATCCCAGGACTAAATACCACTTGATTGTGTGAATGATTTTTTTAATGTATTCTTGGATTTTGTTTGTTAGTATTTCGTTGAGAATTTTGCGCCTGTGTGCATCAGAGGTATTGGCATGTAGTTCTATCTCTCTCTCTCTCTCTCTCTCTCTCTAGTGTTGTTATCTGGTTTTGATATCAGGGTAATGCTGGCCTCACAGAATTAATTTAGACACTTTCATCCCACTTCTATTTTTTTGAATAGTTTGAAAAAAATAGGTATTAACTCTTCTTTATCTGCTGGTAGAATTCATCTGTGAAGCTGTCTGGTCCTGGACTTTGTTTTTTTGGGAGTTTTTTGATTACTGATTCAATTTCATTGCTGGTAATCAGATTACTCAAATTTTCTATTTCTTCCTGATTCAGTTTTGGGAGTTTATATGTTTTTAGGAATTTATCCATTTTTTCTAGGTTGTCCCATTTGTTGGCATATAATTTTTCATAATATTCTCATAATTTTTTGTATTTCTGTAGTGTTTGTTATTTCTCCTCTTTCATTTCTGATGTTATTTGAGTCCTCTCTCCTTGTTCTTTCTTTTGATGAATCTGGCTAAATATTTATCTATTTTGTTGATCTTTTCAAAGAACAAGCTCCTGGTTTCATTGATCTGTTGTTGTTGTTGTTGTTTAGTTTAGTTTCTATTTCATTTATTTCCAGTTTAATTGTTATTTCCTTCCTGCTACTGGTTTTGGGTTTTGTTTACTCTTCTTTTTCTAGCTCCTTTAGGTGTAAGATTAGATGGTTTATTTGATATTTTTCTTGCTTTTTGGGGTAGTCCTAAATTGCTGTAAACTTCCCTCTTAGAACTGCCTCTACTGCATCCCAAAGATTTTGGACCATTGTGTTTTCATTTTAATTTGTCTCCAAATACTTTTTTATTTTGTCTTTGATTTCTTGGTTCAGCCATTCATTGTTTAGTAACACGTTATTTAACCTCCATCTATTTGTGTTCTGTCCAGATTTTTTCTTGTAGTTGATTTATAGTTTCATAGAGTTGTGGTCAGAAAAGATGCATTGTATGACTTTTATCTTTTTGAATATGTTGAGACTTATTTTGTGGTCTAATATGATCTATTCTGGAGGATGTTCCATGTTCACTTGAAAAGAATATATATGCCTCTGTTTTAGGATGGAAAGTTCTGTATATGTCTATTAGATACATCTGGTTCTATGTCTCATTCAGAGCCACTGTTTCCTTATTGATTATCTGTTTGGACGATCTATCTATTGATGTAAGTGGCATATTAAAGTCCCCACTCTCATTGTATTACTATGGATTACTTCCTTTATGTTGTTTAGTAGGTGCGTTATGTATTAGGGTGCTCCCATGTTGGGTGCATCTTTACAATTGTTGTGTCTTGTTGTTGTTGTTGTTTTCTTTATGATTGTGTAGTGTCTGTCTTTGTCCCTTATTACAGTATTTGTCTTAAAGTCTATTTTGGGGACACGTGGGCGGCTCAGTCAGTTAAGCATCTGCCTTCGGTTCAGGTCATGATCCCTGGGTCCTGGGACTGAGCCCTGCACTGGGCTCCCTGCTTAGCGGGAAGCCTGCTTCTCCCTCTCCCTCTCTGTCTGCCACTCCCCCTGCTAGTACTTTCTCACTCACTCTTTGACAAATAAATAAAATCTTTAAAAAATATAAAATCTATTTTGTCCAATACAAGTACTTCTACCCTAGCTTTCTGTTCACTTCTATTTGCATGATAAATGCTTTTCCATCCCATAACTTTCAGTCTGTGTATTTGATATGAGTCTTTTGTAGGAAGTATATGGATGGGTCTTGCCTTTTTATCCAGTATATCACCCTATGTCTTTTGATTGGAGCATTTAAACCATTTACATTCAAAGTAATTATTGGTAGATATGTTCTCATTGCCATTTTATTACTTGTTTTATGGTTGTTTTTGCAGTTCTCTGTTCCTTTCTTCTATTGCTCTCTACTCTCATGATTTGTTGGCTTTCTTTAGTGATATACTTGGATTCCTTTTCTTTATTTTTTGTATATCTATTACCGGTTTTTTGGTTTGTGGTTTATTAGGTTTATATAGAACACCTGGTGCATATCACAGTCTATATTAAGTTTTATATTCTTTTGTTTTGTGAATTCCTTGACTGGTTTTTATAGATATACTTAATTTTACTGCTTTTTTGTTTTTTTGGTTTTTTTTTCTTCCTACTTTTCTTGCTCCCTGTTTATGGTCTTTCCTTTCCCCTCAAAGAGTCTCCATTAACATTTCTTATAGGGCTGGTTTAGTGGTCATGAATTCCTTTAACTTTCGTTTGTCTGAGAAACTCTTTATGTCTCCTTCTATTCTGAATTATAGCCTTGCTGGATAGAGTATTGTTGATTGTAGGTTTTTTCCCCCCTCCAGCATTTTTAATGTATCATGCCACTCTCTTTTGGCATTCAAGTTTCTGCTGGAAAATCAGTCGATAGCCTTATGGGGTTGCCCTTGTATGTAACTGTTTTCTCCTCTCCTGTTGCTTTTAAAATTCTCTCTCGTCATGACTATTTTTTGCCATTTTAATTACTATGTGTCTTGGTGTGGACCTCCTTGAGTTAATTTTGTTGGGGAATCTCTGTGCCTCCTGGATCTGGATTTCTATTTCCTTCCCAAGGTTTGGGAAATTTTCAGCTATTACTTATTCAAATAAATTTTCCGCCCCCTTTTCTCTCTCTTCTCCTTCTGGGATCCCTATAATATGAATGTTATTATGCTCCATGGTATTGCTGAGTTGCCTTAATTTATTATCATTCTTTGTTAATCATTTTTCTTTCTCCTGTTTAGCTTGATTGCTTTCCATTACTCTGTCCTCCAGGTCACTGATCCATTTTTCTTCTTCTAGTCTACTATTATTCCTCTAGTATATTTTTAATTTCAATTATTGAGTTCTTCATCTCTGGTTCTTTTTTATGTTTTCTATCTATTTGTTGAGGGTCTCAGTGAGATCCTCCACTCTTTTTTCAAGTCCAGTGAGTATCTTTTGGACCATTACTTTAAATTCTCTTTCAAGCATATTATGTATATCCATTTCATTTAGCTCTCCTGATGTGATTTTGTCCTGTTCTTTCATTTGGGGATATTTCTCTGTCTTCTCACTTTGTTTCTACATGTGAGGAAAGTTGGCTACATTTCCAGCTCTTGAAAGTTGTGGCCTTATGAAGAATAGGACCTGTGGTGCCCTGCAGTACAGTGTTCCTTGTTAACCCAAACCTGGCACTTCATGTGTATTTCCTATATGTTTCATGTGCCCTACTATTGTGGCTGGCCATATTGCCTTCAATCCAGTCATCTGCAATGGCTCTCTTATTCTGTTGAGGGCAGGGTTTGGTCCCTGTCTTGTTAATCAGTCACTCTGAGGCCGCCCTGGGCTTGAGTTGGGTCAGACCAGGCATTTGACAGAGCTGTGATTGCATTGAACTGCAAGACATTCAACCTTTATTGTCCCCTGGGAGGCTTTCACTGACGGACAGGACTTGTATCCCTATCAGATTTCTGCCCCCAGCCCACTGTTGGAGCTGCAGTTTAACTGTTATGTGTGGTTTTCCTTCCCCTCTCTCTGGGGCAGGAATCATTTTGGAATGGTGCTGGCCCCTGTCAGGACTGCTTGTACAATGCCCTTTGGATGTACTCCTGCTAAGGCTGGGTTGGAGGAGGTGAGTCTGCAGAAAAGTGTGGGGGTAGGACTTTCAGTGTTAGTAAGGTTTGCCTAAGTCTGCTGCAGCAGGAGACCTAGCACTGACTTGGAGAGCTGCCAAGGTAGGGTTGGTGGGGGCAGTTCTACAGAAGAGCATGGGGCAGGGTGTACTGTTAGCCAAGACTGCTGATTTTTGAAGTTCCAGGTGCTAAGCACAACTGATTGTAAGAACTCGAGAAATTAAGCCCCTCTGTTTTCAAAGTCAGAAGTTATGGGGATTCATCTTCCCATTGCAGGTCCTCTGTGCCTGGGGTACCCAGTCTGCTCCTCTCCCTTCTCTATGCTTGCAGGAGCCCTCCCTCCCACAGTCTCATAGATCATTTTTGTTCCTGCCCTCATCTGGGTACTTTCTGCCCTCTTCAGTGTTCCCTCTTCTCTGTGTTTATCTGTGGAGAGTATGTTCTGCCAGTCTTCAGGTCATTTTCTGGCTTATTTACACTGATGTGGGTGTTATATAGTTGTAGTCATGGGCCGACTTGAGTTTAGTATCCTCCTAGTTTGCCGTCTTCTCCAGAAGTCCATTTATTTTATTCTTTTTTTAAATTCAATTATCCAACATATAGTACATCATTAGTTTTTGATGTATGTAGTGTTTAATGATTCATCACTTGTGTATAACACCCAGTGCTCATCATAACATGTGCCCTCCTTAATGCCCATCACCATCACCCAGTTACCTCATCCCCCCACCCACCTCCCTTCCTACAACTCTTGGTTTGTTTCCCAGAGTCAAGAATCTCTCACAGTTTGTCTCCCTCTCTGATTTCTTCCCATTCAGTTTTCCCTCCCTTCCCCTATGCTCCTCTGCACTATTGCTTATACTCCACACATGAGTGAAACCATATGATAATTGTCTTTCTCTGCTTGACTTATTTCACTTAGCATAATACCCTCCAGTTCCATCCACATCGATGTACAATAAAGAAAGGTATTCATCCTTTCTGATGGCTGAGTAATATTCCATTGTATATATGAACCACATCTTCTTTATCCATTCATCTATTGAAGGACATCTTGGCCCCTTCCATAGTTTGGCTATTATGGAAATTGTTGCTATGAACATTGGGGTGAAGGTGCCCCTTCTTTTCACTGCATCTGTATCTTTGGGGTAAATACTCAGTAGTGCAATTGCTGGATAATAGGGTAGCTTTATTTTTAACTTCTTGAGGAACCTCCATACTGTTTTCCAGAGTGGCTGTACCAGCTTGCATTCCTACCAGCAGTGTAAGAGGGTTCCCCTTTCTCCACATCCTTGCCAACCTTTGTTGTTTCCTGCCTTGTTAATTTATAATCTTTGTAATAAAATTGAGAGATAGGAACTCCTGACACCTGATGACTGATAAGGAAACCAAATCTCACATTGGTTAAGAAAGCTGCTTAAGTTACACAGCTATTAAATGAAAAAAGCCAGGACTTTCAACCAGAATTGTTTGACTCTAAAACTCATGTAATTCCATTTGGTGATTTGAAGCACAGCCATCCTTACTCCGTCTCATTTCCAGTGTGTCTTAATAGGAGGGAAGAGGTAGGCAGTAAAGACATCTTGCTGGGGCTTTGATCTTTAACATAAATTGTGTGGGTTAATAAAATAGATTATTTCCATAATTGGGATAGAATATAAAAACTGCTTTACAGCTCAAAAGGTTAAAAGAAAACAGAAAAACAATGAACAAAGGGGAAGAAGAATGACAGATGATGGGACAGATTGTGTACCTTCTCCCCAGATTCAGACTAAAAAGAAAGGGGGTGGGAGAGAGAGAAAAAGAAAGAAAGAGGGAGATAACAAAACCTGATCCATTTACAGTTGGGGCATTTTAGGTCTCCTCTGGCATGGTTGATGCCTTCCTTCACTAAAAATACATAGCAAATGTTCCATCATCTGCTTTATACTCTCCTGTTGCACAGAATATGACAACTGGCTCCTTGCAAGTTGTCTCTAGTTTCTAATGGTTCAATATTTTAGTGTTTGGTTGTTATTTTCTAGAACAAATCTCATGTTTTCCTTTGTCTCTGAGTAAACTGGGCTTGTTAAGATGCTCAAGAAACATAATGTAAACATATAAAAGCTTCCCATAATATTTTCACTTCCTCATTTGTTAGACATTTTGAATTATTCTTCCATCTCCTCTTGAGGGATATCTGCTGGTTTATACATGGCTTTACTTACTTCTCTCTTGCTTTATTTAGTTCTGTGTTTGTTTTTACAAGTGTCAAAAAGAAAAAAATCATAATCATTCTTGTATTATAAAGTGAATAAAAAGCTAAGAGAAACCAATTTTAAATAAAACTGAATATGCTTATCTGGGTCAATATGATGCTAAAACATCCAACTGCAATATGAAAAAGTAGTCAACTGATAGCTCTTTAGTAAATATATCATATATGTTGTTAGATTTGTTTTGTCCTGCCTCTATATTCATTGAACCTTGAATTGGTCACACTGGTACACTATAAACCTAGCTCTAGACTGATTTCCATCCTTGCAATATAGAGAGTAACAAGAACATGATTTAAATAACATCTAGAGACGAGAGAAAAAGAATTGATAGTTGTTAAACACTTACTTTATATCAGGTGTTTTTTCAGAAGTTTTACATATATACATATATATGTACATTTGTTGCTTTTCCCACATCAATTAATGAAAGCAAGTTAATTCAGTATCTCTTTTGTGCTTACCACTGTACAAAGCATTCCAAATACTGTACCTAATATAATATTTAAAATTAAACTATGAAGCAGATGTTATCCATAATGTATAAATGAAAAGTTTGAAGAACATAAAGAATTTGATCTACAGAGTTAATTAAATGTGGAGCTGGATTTCAAATTTTATTCCAGAACTTCAAAACTTACTCTTTTTCCGCTAGGCCAACACAGTGCTATATGATCATGCTCCTGAGCCTCCCCTGAACTGAATTTAGAAAACATTTATTTTTCATTTCTTTAATAAGATATTTTCAATGCATAGTAGATGAGCAAATTGCACATACTCCTCAATAAATTAAATAAGACTAGTGATGACAGTATTTCAATGAATCGCTTATTCCAGCATAAGTTAGAAGACTTTAGTCAGATCAGAAAATCTTAATAATTTGAGACCTGAGGGAACAGTTTCTAAAAAGGGGGTGGAGCTAATGTTCATTATATGCCTGATATGCGTGAGATGATATCACTTATTTAACTCTTATTTATGTGTCAGGAACATGAGAAGTGCTAAGCATTTTACATTTATTATATCCTTTACTATATACAATACCTTGTATGGTGTGACATATTATTAACCTCATTTTACATTGAGGAAAGCAAAGTTGGTCAGTAGTGAAGCTGGAATTCGAACCAGGCCTTTTGTCCTCAGACCTACTGCTTTCTCTCACATTGTGCTGGAAACACCTATGAGCCAGTAGCTGTTCCAATCAAGTTCTAGTTAAAGTAGCTCCATGGTTGCTCCCCAGAACAGCATATGAACAGAGAATTATCGTTACCTTCAAGATTCATTTCTCAGGATTTCCCTTCACTCATCTGATTAAATCATTCCTCAACTAGTGTTAGTATTTGGCCAGCCTTCCACAGTCTCCCAGCCTCTTTGTGTTTATGGACAGGTCAACCAGCAAAATAACTTTCAGCTGACAAGCTCCAGTTGAACCTGTTTTCCCAGATCATTAAGCACATTGGCATTTACATTTATAACCATTTTCTGCTGTGTTGATTTCAATCTACTTTGTTCACAAATTAGTAACATAAAGAATACTCAGTTAATGCCTCTTCATACACCACCACCAGCCTTCTTGGTGGCAGATGGTAAAACTATGATGTTAAAAGAGAAAGCCTGTAAACAAGTTGAACTCAGACAGTCATCAAGATTAAGATTCATTCATCTTTTTGGACTTATAAACTATGCCGATAAGAATGAATCACAGATTTCTGAAATAAAACTTGCCCTCAACATTATCAACATTCTCTATCAAGAACCCTCTAACCGGGGTTTCTCAACCTCAGCACTACTGACATTTGGAGCTGGGTAACTGTTGTGGGCACTGCCCCGTGCAATGTAGGCTGTTTAGCAGCATCCTTGTCTTCTATCCACTAGATGTCAGTAGCGTCCCCCATCCTCCAGTTGTATTCCCCATCCTATCCGCACTTCTTGTGATAGTTGTCAAAAACATCTACAGATATTGGGAAATGTCTCTCTGGGTAATAAAATCAATCTCCAATTGAGAATATATGGCCTATCCTCATCAAGACTTACCTCTGTGTGATTCTCCTGGACTTCTGGAACTAGCACAGATCTTAGAGATCACATTCTTCTTTTTCACTGATAAGAAAACCAAAGCCTGAGAAGAGGAAGTGAGTTTTAAGTGGGAAATATTTGAAGCACAATATTCCATTGCTCATATACTAAAGGGGATCCTTATGGTAGAATCCTTACTATCCTTATTTTATAAATGAAGAACTAAGGACCAGATTTTGCCCCAAAACTCGCAGTGACTAAGGTTTCTTATTAAGACTCATGTGTACAAAACCCAATTTTTCGTCTAATACAAATAAGACTCAATATTTTTTAAGAAGTCATTACAAACACTTGCAAGTTTTTATTGAATATTTACTATCTGAAATGAAGATCAGCTTTAACAGATTCACACGGTCACAGTGGAAAAATTATTTCAGTTTCCCTCAAGTTTATATAGGAGGATATTGAGTCCTCTGCAGTCATAAGACAGGTGTTGATTCCCATTGGGTATCATCTCCTGCTGTGTTGTTTAACATGTTTGCATTATTGCTATCATTTTCCCCACCTTTTCTCTTCAGATTTAACTCTTCATGGGCCCCAAATGTTTCCTTTTGCCAGTTCTAGGGACACCACCAACCAGTTCCAATTTCCATAATCCTTTTCATATGTTTTATTTCATTGTTTATTTAAAAATCTCTTAATTTCTTAAATATCTTTGATATTTAAGAGTATATCTGATATTCTTCAGTATTGTAACTTACAGCACAGATTTAACTAAATATTAAATAATTTTATAATTGGCCTTGTAAATGTACTTTATTCTGAATTCCTGGTGTTTTAAGAGTGTTTTAGTATTATTTGGGAAACTTGCTTAGAGTTTTTGGATGGGATGGGAACACTGTATTATTTTTCCATTAAAATATTTGAAAATTCAGTAGGCAAGACATTTACAGGGAGATATTAGAAATGAAAAAAAAATCCCTCTAATCCTTTTACTAAATAATCCAGGATCTGCATATTTTTCAGAGTCTCTCAGCAATCTTCCCCTGTAAATTTGCCCCCTTTAATTAACCTGTATTCTGACCTTGAATTTGATGTGACTGAAAACATGTGGAAGTTTTAAATCATGGGTCCAAATTAATTAATTAATTATTGAAGTATAGTTAACATAGAATGTTATATTAATTTCAGGTGTACAACATAGTGATTGGACAAGTCTGTATGTTATCCCACGCTCACCACAAGTGTAGCTACCATCTGTCACCATATAGTGCTGTTACAGTATCATTGACTATCTATATTCCCTATTCTGTACCTTTTAACCTTGTGACTTATTCATTCCCAAACTGGAAACCTGTGTCTCCCACTTGCCTTCACCCATTGTGCCCATTGCCCCAACCTATGCCCTCTGGGTACAACCAGTTTATTCTCTGATTTATGGTATCCCTGTGTCCCTGCTTCTGCTTTTTTTGTTTGTTTTGTTTTGTTTTGTTTTGTTTTGTTTTGTTTATTTATTTATCGGGGAGAGAGAGACCAAGATCGCGAGAGAAAGCAGGAGTAGGGAGGAGAGGAAGAAGCAGGCTGTCCACTGAACAGGGAGCCTGATGCGGGGCTCAGTCCCAGGACCCTGGGATCATGCCCTGAGCCAAATACAGATGCTTAACCAACTGAGCCGCCCAGGTGCCCCGATTTGTTTTGTTTAAGATTCCACATATGAGTGAAATCATATGATATTTGTCTTTCTCTGTCTGGTTCATTCCACTTAGGATAATACATACCCTCTGAGTCCATCAGTATTGATACCAATGGTGAACACATTTTTATGGCTGAATAATATTCCATTGGGCTGTTTATATGTGTGTGTGTATATATACACACACACACATCATTTGTTCTTTAACCATTTATCTATTGATGAGCACTTGGGTTGCCTCCATATCTTGACTATTGTAAATAATGCATCAGTAAATATAGAGGTGCCTATACCTTTGCAAATTTGTGTTTTTATTTTCTTTGGGTAAACACTCAGTAGTGATATTAGTGGATTATATAGTATTTCTATTTTTAATTTTTTGAGGAACCTCCATAGTTTTTCATGATGGCTATACCAACAGTGCATGAGGGTTGCTTTTTTCCCACAATCTCTCCAACACTTGTTATTTCTTGTCTTTTTGAATCTAGCCATTTTGACAGGTGTGAGACGATAACTCATTGTGGTTTTGATTTGCAGTTCCCTGATGATGATTGATATTGAGCACCTTTTTATGTGTCTGTTGACCATCTCTATATCATCCTTGGAAAAATTTCTATTCAGGTCCTCTGTCCATTTTTAATTGAATTATTTGTAGGGTTTTTTTTTTGGTAATGAATTATATATAAACCTCTTTATATAGTTTGGATATTAGCTATGCATCAGGTATATTATTTACAAATACCTTCTTGCGTTCAGTAGCTTGCCTTTTTGTTTTGTTAATGGCTTCCTTCACTGTGCAAAAGTTTTGTTTTGTTTTGTTTGTTTGTTTTTATTTTGATATAGTCCTGTTAGCTTATTTTTGGTTTTGTTTCCCTTGCCTGAGGAGACATATCTACAAAAATGTTGCTGAAGGCCAATGTTTAAGAGATTTCTGCTTATTTTCTTCTAGGAGTTTTATGGTTTCAGGTCTCACATTTAGGTCTTTAATCAATTTGTGGTTTATTTTTGTGTGGCATGAGAAAGTGATCCAGTTTTATTCTTTTTCATGTAGTTTTTTTTTCTTTTCCCCATTGTATATTCTTGTCTCCTTTGTCTTAGATTAATTGACAATATAAGTGTGGGTTTATTTCTGGCTCTCTACTCTGCTCACTTGACATATGTGTCCATTTTTATGGCAGTACCATGCTGTTTTGATTACTATTGCTTTTTAGTATATCTTGAAATCTGGAATTGTGATACCTTCAGCTTTGTCCTTCTTTTTCAAGATTGCTTTGGCCTTAAGGGCTTTATGTGGTTCCATAGTAATTTTAGGATTATTTTTTACAGTCTATGAAACTGCCTTTGGTATTTTGATAGGGATTTCATTGAATCTGTAGATTCCTTTGGGTAATAAGGACATTTTAATGATATTAATTCTTCTGATCCATGAGCATGGTATTTCCATTTGTTTGTGTTGTCATCCATTTCTTTCATAAATGTTTTATAGGTTTCAGGGTATAGCTACAGGTTTGTCATATGCAGCCTTTATTTTTTAAAAAGATTTTATTTAATTATTTGAGAGAGAGAGCACAGAGGGAGAGTGAGAGGGAGAAGCAGACTCCTCAGTGAGCAGGGAGCCTGATGCAGGGCTCAATCCCAGGACCCTGAGATCATGATCTGAGCCAAAGGCAGACACTTGACTGGCTGAGGACCCAGGCTCCCCAATATGTAGTATTTGTTATATTGAGATATGTTCCCTCTATTTCCACTTTGTTGAGAGTTTTTATTATGAACAAATGTTGAATTTTATCAATGCTTTTTCTTCATCTATTGTGATGATTATATGATTTTTTTTGTTTTGTTAAAGTATTATATCCTGTTGATTGATTTGCAAATATTGAACCATTCTTGCACCCATTTGTTGTTTACAAGCATGTTGTTTAGCTTCTGTGTGTTTGTATCTTTTCCAGATGTATTTTTTTCTTTTGTTTATTTCTAGTTTCATACAGTTGTGGTTGGAAAAGATGCATGATATAAATTCAGTCTTCTTAAATTGAGACTTGTTTAGTGGATTATATGTGATCTGTCCTGGTGAATGTTTCATGTGCACTTTAAAAGAATATGGGTTCTCTTTGGTAGGGAATCATATATTCTGTATATAACTGTTAAGTTAAAAAAAATAAGTTCATCTGGTTTGATGTGTCTTTCAAAGACACTTTTCCCAGATGGTCTATCCACTTGTGTAAGCAGGATATTCAAGTCCCTTAATTTTGTAATTATGTATTACTGCCAATTTCTCCCTTTATGTCTGTTAATATTTGCTTTAGGTACTCAGGTGTTCCAGTGTTGGGTGCATAGATATTTATAACTGTTATATTCTCTTGTTGAATCAATCACTTTATCACTATGTAATGCCCTTCTTTGTCCCTGTTACAGTCTTTGTATTAAAGTCTATTTTGCGGCGCCTGGGTGGCTCAGTTGGTTGGGCGACTGCCTTCGGCTCAGGTCATGATCCTGGAGTCCCGGGATCGAGTCCCGCATCAGGCTCCCTGCTCAGCGGGGAGTCTGCTTCTCCCTCTGACCCTCTTCCCTCTCGTGCTTTCTCTCTCAAATAAATAAAATCTTTAAAAAAAATAAAATAAAATAAAGTCTATTTTGTCTGATGTAAGTATTGCTACCCCAGCATTTTTTTCTTCCATTTCAATGAAAAATCCATGTCCATTTCTTAACTTTTCAATTTGCATGTGTCTTTAGGTCTGAAGTGAGTTTTACAGGCAGCATATAGAAGAGTCATTTTCTGTCCATTATTGGAGAATTTAGACCATTTACATTTAAAGTAATTCTTAATAGGTATGTATTTTTTGTGACTTTGTTAATTTCCTGGTTGTTCTTATAGTTCTCTGTTCCTTTCTCACCTTGTGATTAATGACATCTTTAGTGTTATGCTTGGCTTTCTTTCACTTTATTTTTTATCTATTGTAGGTTTTTGATTTGTGAGAACTCTGAGGTCCAATATAACATACTATGTATATAACAGCCTGTATTAAGTTGATGGTCAGCTAAATTTAAACATATTCTTAAAAAATGTCATTTTTACTTTTCCTCCATGTTTTATTTGTATTTTGTTATAACTTACATTTTTTTTTAAATCTGAGACCTCTAATTTTTAAGATCTAATTGACTTTACTACTTTTGTCTTTTAAGCTTTATACTAGCTTTACGAGTAAATTATCTATGAGTGAATTATCTTTACTGGTGCTAACCAGGCTCTCTGACAGAGCATTCTGGCAGCTCCTAAGTTTGGCTGAGTTCTAGAACTGGTTCCTTTATACTCTAGTTGCTCTTTTAAACCATGTTTTTTTGTTTTTGTTTTATTTTGTTTTCTGTCTGTCAGGGCATTTGGGGCTGGTATGGGCTAGAGGCACAGGGCTCAATGAGGCATCAGGCTGCCTATGGTGCTCATACCCACTCCCATCTGTGTTATCAAGGTGGAGGGGAAACATAAAGCATGGGACTCACCAGCCCCTCCAGACCCAGAGAGTTTTCCAGCAGTTTTCCCACTGTTTGGCAAAGTTCTAAGACTTGTTCCTTTATATTCTAGTTGTTCTATAAACCACAGCTTTTTTTCTGTGCCCCAGGGCAGATGAATCTGCTCAAGGTCCCTCAGTACTGTCTCTCTCCACTGCAGTTCACAGCATAGGGGGTGGGGATTCCCTTTGTTACCATGTCTCTGTCTCTCTTGTTATTCTCTGTGAGGTCTCTCTATCTTTTGCTGTGTGGAACCTGTTCATTCAGCCCTCAGTTTTTCTTCAGGTGCATATGCTCTATAAATAGGTGTTGATTTTGTGTGTCTGTGGAGGAAGTGAGTTCAGGATCTTCCTATGTCATCACCTTGGATCAAAACTGGTGGATCTGGGATGCCTGGGGGGCTCAGTTGGTTAAGTGTCTGCCTTTGGCTCAGGTTATGACCCTGGGGTCAGGGATCGAGTCCTGTGTTGGGCTCCCTGCTAGGCAGAAAGCCTGCTTCTCCCTCTCCCTCTGCTGCTCCCCCTGCTTGTACGTGTTCTCCCTCTGTCTGTCAAATAATTAAATAAAATCTTAAAAAAAAAAAAACAATGGATCCAAATTCTTGGATTGTCCTTCCATCAAGATTGAGGTCTATGCCCTATCCCCTTGAATCTGGATGGGCTTGTGCCTATTTTGATAGATAGATTTGGCAGAAGTGAAGCCATATGAATTCCGAGGCTGTCATAGGCCATGCAGCTTCTTATTTGGTGTCTTGGAGTGCTCATTTCTGGATATTCCCTCTCTAGATGTTCCATATTTCAATAAATAGCCATCTCCACTACCCTCAGCTCTTAGATTTTTATAATCCATGTGCCAGACACTGTGGAGCAAAGACAAAATATCCTGCTGTGCTGAATCTAAATTCTGGACCACAGAGTCCATGAGCAAAATAAAATGGGATTATTTTATACCACTAAGTTTTTGAGTGGCTTGTTATCAGCGGTGGATAACTGGGACATTGCATATATCCTGGTCCATTCCCTCTAGGCCCTGCTTTTTAACAGTCAATAATAGAAAATATGTGGGATCATCAGAAAAGACTTATCAGTTCTAACCTATTTAAAATATGAGAAATCTTTTCTAGAAAATGGCCTGCTTGCTAAAGATTTCAGACTGGCCATTTAGAAAATTACTTGATCATAGGAGAGTTCATGTTACAACAGTTTTTTAAAGTAGACCTGGTCACTTTCTATAGAAATATACAAAGAGGTAGGGGGAAATGAAAATGTAAATCCTAAGAGATATGAATAAAGGACAGGTGAGAATATAAATAGAGAAAAAATGTTTTGAGGTTAACAAGGAAACTAAAAAACTTTCTACCGCAAGTCTTGACCTGAACAGGTAGAACTGACTTTTTTTTTTAATTTTATTATGTTATGTTAATCACCATACATTATATCATTAGTTTTTGATGTAGTGTTCCATTGTTTGCATATAACACCCAGTGCTCCATTCAGTATGTGCCCTCTTTAATACCCATCACCAGGCTAACCCATCCCCCCACCCCCTCCCCTCTAGAACCCACAGTTTGTTTCTCAGAGTCCACAGTCTCTCATGGTTCATCTCCCCCCTCCGATTTCTCCCCCTTCATTTTTCCTTTCCTGTTATCTTCTTTTTTTTTTTTAACATATAACGTATTATTTGTTTCAAAGGTACAGGTCTGTGATTCAACAGTCTTACTTTTGCAATCAGGGTACAATTGGGTTTGAATTGTATTTTTTGAATTATGCTTTACAAAATATTACTTTCCACAAAGTAGACATAAATTCTATATACATTTATACATACTATGATGGTTGTTTGTCTAGATGTTAGTGTAAGGTAGTGTTCAAAGTGATTAACATCTATAATCTGTTGACTATAAGTAGAAAAGATTACTCTCAATAATGCGGTTGGATCTCATTCAGTAGCCTGAAGCCTTAAGAGCAGAATCTAGTTTCCCACATTACAAGGAATTCTGCCTTAAGACTATAGCAGAAATCCTGCCTGAGTTTCTTGCCTGCCAGACTGTCCTATGGATTTTCAACTTGCCAGTCCCCACAACCGAGTGAGCCATTTCCTTAAAAATCTCTCCTTTTGCACATACACCCCCCCCACACACACACACAGATACACATATCTTATTGGTTCTATTTCTTCAGAACAGGTTATCTCTAGAGAACCCTGACTGATACACATACTTAATTACATGCATATATATACACCACATCTTCTTTATCCATTCTTCTGTTGAAGGACATCTGGGCTCTTTCTATAGTTTGGCTATTGTGGACATTGCTGCTATAAACACTGGGGTGCAGGTGCCCCTTTGGATCACTACATTTGTATCCTTGGGATAAATACCTAGTAGTGCAGTTTCTGGGTCCCATCATTTCTAAGCTATATTTATTTAATAACCTTATAGGTTTCTCTCAGTACAGTCATCAAAGGATTCTCCTTGCTCTAGCAAGAATGATATTCCTAGAACATAAACATGATCTTATCACTCTGAAGCTTAAAACTCATTACTTTCATGGTAAGATCCAAACTCAGAAGGGCCATGGCTTACTGATAGCTACGTGATGTCACCATTCCTGGTCCTCCTTCAGCCTCCTCCCTCACCATATCCCCACATTAACCATAAACCCAAACACCCCAAATGGGATATGGTTTTCCTGATTCAATTGACTCCATCAAACTTCATGTCTTACATATGATTTTCTCATTGCTTGGGATGCTAACTACTAAGCCTTTGAGATGCAAAGTAGGAACCATGACTGAAAACTATAATTATGTGAGTAAAAAGAAAATAGATGTAGGAAATTAGAAACCTGTGCAGTAACTTCTTTTAGAGGACAGAAAACTTAGTTTATTTTCAATTTAAAAACAAAGTAAATAATATGTAATAATTGTGAAGTACCTACAATATTCAATTAAGTAGGTCATGAGTTAATAAGTGACATGGTATCTTCATTTCTTCCTTTATTTTAAAATGTATGTTAATATATTCTGAAACTAGATGACATAGTATAACAGTATAAATAATTATATGTATACTTATGATGAAAAAAGTGACAAACATGTTATACTAACAATCATGTCAAACCTAAATCTATAAACTTTGATCCCCAACTAGTTCTTTAAAAAAAAAAATTCTCATTATGATTATATTATTCTTTTATTTAGAAATATAAAAATATAGACACATCTAAATAAGAAAAATGTTTTTTGGTTTTGTCTATACATGTACTATTGAAAAAAAGCCACTAGTACAACATATAAAGTATTACATTCTTTATGCAAATGTAATCTTTTATATTAAGAAAACTGTATTAAACAATAATATCATATTATAAACTTTTTCTCACATAAGACATACTTTACCTTTCTATATCATCACATAGAATGTGATGATATAGAATAACTTTCAAAGGCTCTGTAATATTACATGATGTGAAACTGTTGCAATTTAAATAATTTTCTATGACTGGATGCTATATTTCTTTTCATTGTTTTATTATTACAAGAAGTAAACTATAATGCGATTCTTATATCTTTGTGTACCAAATCCTTCTTTCTCCTTTAAGATGGATTCCTAGAGGAGGAATTGCTGAGTCAAAGGATATACGAGTTCAAATATACTAATAATGTATTGCCACATTTTTCCTCAGAAATGCTTTCATTCCCATCAGCAAGGTATGAGACTGCCCATTTTCTATCCCATTGTTAGACAGCTGATTTCTAAAGTGGATGTTTAAATTTTCAACTTGTATTTGTAGTCAATTTCCCCTCAGGCCTTTGTCTTTGCTATTCTGGTTTTCTTTCCTTTAAACAAGTGAAACTTTGATATAGAAAATATGATTAGTAAGAAACATACTTCCCAAAAGGCCTAGAAAGGCAGGAGCAGTGGGTGAAAAGGGGGGTTCCTGCAAAATTTCTAAGAAAATAGCCACGAGAAGATGCTAGAACAACTTAGCTAAGTGATTTGACAATGTCCATGACTTTTTCTTCTTTTAAGCTAGTTAGATAGTATAGTGTGGCAAAATTGGGGAAATGTGACTCTGTGTGTGTGTGTGTGTGTGTGTGTGTATGTGCGTGTGTGGTGTATATATTTAAAAAAATATTTGGTTAGTATAAATTACCTTTGTTAGATAAAAATCAGGCTCACAATTAGACACTAAGGATGATGCTGTGATAAGAAATTGGGATAGAAAAAGAAAATTCTATAGTATATCAGGTTGGTCTAATAGTCAAGTGGATGAAACAATAAAGAAAAAAGGAATACAGTAAATTATCTGATTTAAAAAAATAGTCACAGAAATAATGATATATCCACATAGGCTTATAAACAAGACCTATTTAGCTAAGCAACCTGATAGATATTCAACTGATATTGGGGGGCTGGAAACAGTAACAAAAACCTGACCATTATGCATAGAGGGTTATAAAGCACAACACTGCATGCATCTGTTTTTTACACTTATATACCCTCACGTTACACATTCTCACAATACCCATTTTAATTTTACCAGGCAGCATTTTCATTTACATTTCACTTTTCTCTAGGTCACTGCAAGAGAGCCCTTTTATCAAATGAATATAATTACAACATTCACATCTTATCACTGCCTTCATTTTCCTCTTAAGAAAACGTGATTGTTTCATCTCAACAAAGTCTTGTGTGTGAAATGCAGAGCAAACTACTGAATGCTCTGTACTGAGGAAATAAATATTACATATAAGCTTTTCCTTCCCCTTGGGAGTTGCCTCGAACTAGGGGAAACATCTACTCTGCATGACCAACTCAGGGTAGTGCTTGTCAGTTGGAGTAAAAGCAAGACATTTTATTATTTCCACGGGCGACAGTAGCAGCAAAGGATAAAAGGAAATAATGTTATTAGCTGAGAAGGCAGTACTCCTCCTCCAGTAAAAGCTGGCTACCCTAATAAAAATATAAATAAATGAATCATGTAAGAAACACCAGCAGGCCTGAAAAGGCAGTTTTTTGACTCTCATTTATTTAGAAAAGTATAATTTTTCTTGCGATAAGAGTGGTCAGGATGAAGGGACTAGGGTTAATGGGAAGAGAAACCGAGTCAAAACAAAGCTTTACGTTCGTAAACAGGAGGTCTTCTCTATGTGTGTTGTAACATGAATTCTTCCAGCTTCCATTGTGGAAGCTGGTCTGCAGACAGACAGAGATAGTGTGCTCTAGATTCATACTAAATAAGCCCACCCTGATTTCACATTAGTTAGCAGGTGGTATTTTCTGTGGCTAGGTAAGAATGTTAACTGTGTTTTCCTCCCTTTCTTTTTTCATTGTTTAACCCTTTGAAAGTACACCAGCCAACATTCTAGCAATTGCCAAATCTGTGCGCATGTGTGTGGGCATGCATGCGTGTGTGATTTATCTACATGTGAATACTCTGAAAGTGACATCACACTTGACCATTACTATCCTCTATGAGCTATATTCACAGAGAAGGCTAATTAAGCAGAAACCTCATTTTTTAAAAATAATGAACTTTTCCTTTTACAATGCAGGGGTTGTTTAGAGTTGCTGTGTGATCACACATTTGTAGCTTTATTCCTCAGATTGTAAGGCTAAAACCAGTCTGTCATTATCACTTGCACTCTCTCATTCTGATAGCACACAACAGTTTGCATTTTAATTAAAAGGCCATTGGTGGCTGTGGTAGGGTGCGGGGGAGTGGATTTTAGAATGTCAAGGTATTCCATAGCCACAAACACATCATGCTATTTAAGTTATATCTTTAACCCACTGCAGTTGGCAACCATTAGAATGCAAAGGAAGCCAGAAGGGGAAAAAATGACATCTTTTAAAAAGAGTGAAGGGATTGATTTTTACATCAGTCACTTGAGCGAGTGATTCTCTCCAGAGGGTGCAGGGAGGAGGCTCCTCTCTAAATGCTAGGAGTGTCTATGGATTTGAATAATGGATTAGGAAGTGTGCAAACATCACGATTTTCAGATTTCTCCTGCTGAATCAAGACAGCTTGTCCAAAGCATCAGGGAAAAAGCTTTCCTTTACCTTGGAAACACTGCAACAGGGGGCCCAAATAATGACATTGCACTAGGGACCGAGTCCCCAAGGACCATTGTTAGATGAGACTGAGCTGGAATGATCAGAGGCAGTTAGTTATAGGTGGGTGGGCCTCTGAGTACTTTCCTGCTTGTCATTTTCATTCTGTTAGGGCGTGTGTGGGGGCAAGGGACTGCAAAATCAGAATGCTTTAGGGAGAGCAGGTTGTTGGGGGTGGGGTGGGGGAGGGATCCTAATTATTTTCTGACTGGATCTTTGATGATACTGTCCTTAGAGACCCCCATGCTGCCAGCCTATTACTCATTCCCAGAGTGAATATTTCTTTAGTGGAGGTCCAAAGGTTATGACATCTGAATTGAAGCTTAAGAATCATTTATTTCTAAAAAAGCAATGACGCTGTTCAGACTGCAAGAATTAAAAATTCTGTTAGAATCCACTCCTATATATTGGGAAAGGATTGTATACTAAAAGTAGGCTATAGGAACCAATGCAAACAATCCAGGCCTTCAACACTTTTCTTTAAAGACAATAAAAAACTACCCTGAGAGATAACAGGAAAAGCTGTGGGGAAGGAAGCTGGTTGGCAAGGAGAGGGTAAGACATAGAGTGGGAGAGGGAGCATAATGAAATCATTTTTCTTGTCAATGAAAACCACCAAACAGTTGCAAGGATGGAGGCAAATATCTCCCCATTCCTTCAAAATGAAAAACTGAGTGAGCAGACATATGTGAGGCTATGTAAACAGGACACTTCTTCTGATCCCAGGAGTTAACAAAGATAGTGCCAGAAAAATGAGTCACTCAAGCATCTCCATGAAAGCCAAGGCTGAGGTTGGGGCTGAGTCATTTGGAAATCAGATCTAAACTCACGTCCCTGCCTCCTTGTCCAGCTCCCTTGGATGGTACAGGTGAAATGGACTTCTAGCTGTGTGTCCTATGAATACTGGCGGTGTGGATAAATAACCAGAAAATTCAGTCTTTTTAAAATGGATTTTCTTAACTGTAATTTTCCTCGCTGAATTAGTCAAGTCAGACTCTTAGCCCTCCTTTTCTTTCTCCAGAGCTATTCAGGCTCATGTCTAGACTGGGGAGAAACTATACCTAAGATGATAGCACACTCTGAGGGCTTCCCAATAATAAATACATGGAGTTTTTCTAGTGCTCATCTGGCCACATCACCACTATTGGGTGAATAATAATCTGTGTACAGAGAACACCTTTCCTATGCCTCTCAAAGCAAGTCCTTTGGTCCTTAAAAGTGCTCTTCAGTCCTTAATCTCCATGTTTAATGCTGGATTAGTCAGCCAATGTGCCTAAAATAAGTCATTGGCTAAGACACAGTCACTACCCTCAAAGAACTAAGTCTTTTCGGTAAGATAAATTATGTAAAGACATAACTTTCAAAGATAATTCAACCATACAGTGAGAGTTTATAAGAGAGACTCAAGGTGAGTGTACAGACAGAGTTATGAGAGGCTCAACTATAAAATTTTTAAAATACAGGTGGCCCTTGAATAATACAAGGGATGTTGGGATGCAGACCATCATTACAGTCAAAAATCCACATATAACTTTTGACTCCTCCAAAACAAAACTACTAATAGCCTACTGTTGAACTAAAGCCTTACTGATAACATAAACAGTTGATTAACACATATTTTGCATATTGCATGCATTATATATTATATTCTTATAAAAAGTCAGAAAAATTGTTAAGAAAAAGATAAGGAAGAGAAAATACATTTATAGTACAATATTATATTTATTGAAAAAAAATCTACATATAAGTGGACCTGTGCAGTTCAAACCTATATCTTTTGAGGGTAAATTGTGTGACCCAATTCAAGGATCAAGCCCATTGTGTTCAAGGTCATATACATATATGTGGTCAAAGAGTACATTCTCCGGTTACAAATGAATAAGTTTTGAGGATTTAATGTATATCACAGTAATTATAATTAATAATACTGTATTATATACTTGAAAGTTGCTAAGAGAGTAGATTTTAAATGCCCTCACCATAAAAAAAGAAATGGTAATTATGTGACATGATGCAGGTGTTACTTTACACTGTGGTGGTAATTATTTCATGATATGTAAGTGTAGCAAAGCAATATATATACATCTTTAAATTACACAATGTTATAAGTCAATTATATCTCAACAAAGTTGGAAACAAATAAATAAGGGAAATACATATATAAATGTATATGCATATGTAAGAGGTGTGTGAGTGTGTGTGTGTGTATGGTTTGAGATAGGTTTTAAAAAGGAAATGCGGATCATCCTGAAACCCTTCAAAATCGATAATACCGAGAGAAGCAGAAAAGAAGAGGAACATTCTATTCATGACGGAACACAGTCTACAGTACAAAGAGAATATTGGTTTGACCCACAAATAAGCACCATGTAAGCCACTTAAAAAGTTCCTTTATCTCCACAACTCCTTGAAAAGTTGGTACTGAGACACTCTAGGAGGGCCAAGGTTACATATGAGTAGAGGCGTCAGGATTTGCAACCAAATTTTTCCTGATTTCAAAGTCCATGCTGTCTACACTACTCGTATTAGGTTAAGATAGATACATTAAGGAACTGGCAGCTTCTACGTTTTCCATGTCTCAAAAGCATGTGGCAAAGTCAAATAGGCAAAAGACTCACACATTATTAGAGAATTTCTATGTACATAGGATTAAAACATAGAATCATAGAATCTCTCCTTGTTTTCAACTTTTCGCAACCATTGTTCATACATGTGCTATCATTTGTTCTTTTGTTTCCAAAACTGAAACCCTCAAATGTCATCCAGCTTGAGTTCAATGAGAGTTTAAGGCTAAATAACCACCTCTTTCTGGAAGCCTAATGATTTTCACCCTTGTGTCTATTTTGATAAGCTAAGGAAACATACTCATTTATGACTAGCCTCAACCTTTATTCTTACTTTTTATTTGGTTTTTTTAAGGAAAAGCATAAATCAAGTATTTGAATGATTACAGACCCCATATCTAAATATGGTGATGTTGATCATATTGTTTCATGGCCAGAAAAACAGCACCCACATGTAACAGTATCAAGTGTTCATTTGTGAGTCAACCTGTGGAAATCCCAGTTCTAATTCAGGGTGCATAAAGAAAGCTCAAGTTGTCAAATAATGCACATGTGAAAAAGTAAGAGTTGTAAAGAACCAGGTCTATGAATGCCAGTGTTGGTTGTTATAAAATGGGTCCCTGCATTGTTAACAATTGGGAAATGTGGAGAATAATTTATTCTCTTTGAAAGAATAATTTTGTATTAATTCATATAATCATAAACAGAACAAAAGAAGCCCTTAGGTGTTTTTCTAAACCAGAGTTTGAAAAACATATTTATGTCATTTGATGTATGATATAAGATGCATATATCAATCAACAGAATATCATATTTTTGTAGATTTGGTATGATACTTAAATCTGACTTCTTGGTAGCCCGTATGGGACTTGTAGCTCCCCTGAAGCAATAAAATTATACAAGCAAGCTGCCTTGAGATAGTTGAGTTGGAGATAAGTAGAATTTCCTTACACTATATCAAAGTGAATCTAAAGAAATATGTACATATAGTTTTGTTGTGGCTGAGATGAACTAACATTCACAATAGGAAAAATTAACACATTTATGAGTTGGAATATTTTTGCATTTATAGTCTAAAGAATCTTCATTATTAATAATGACCTATATTTTGATTACCTAAGGTCGGGGATATCCATCTGTCTAACTACGTACTTCTTTATCATATTTCCAGGGAGATAAAGATGTAGATATGTATATACATATATGTAGCAGTATGAATTTTAGTTCACAGTCAGAAGATATAAGAGGTAGCATGGTTCTTTTTTCTCTAAATATGATTTAATTGTCTCAGAGTTTTTACCAGTGAAATATAGGAATGTCAACTTTAGTAATTTGGGAGCTATCTACCAGCAAGGGTTTAAATATGGAGGAGACTGAAGTCTTAATCTACTGAGGCTATCATTTAAATAAATGCTCCTATAACCACATCATGCTGTGTCAACTGCCAGTGATAGCCATAGTAGTTTTTTAAAATTGCTGCTCTCCCCAATCTAGGGAGAAATTAAAACTTTCTCTCTGGGATGGAAGCTTCCACCTCTCCTATTCAAAGTGCTTTCTTCCATCTCTCCCCCTCATCTGCCCCCTCCTTGACCTTTAGAAACATAGCAACATTCCATTATTTACTTCCTCATATATATGGATCATTCATGTTGAATAACTTTATTTTTTTTCAAAGATTTTATTTATTGATTTGAGACAGAGAGATACAGAGAGAGCATGAGTGGAAGGGGGGAAGGCAGAGGGAGAGGGAGAAGCAGACTCCCCGCTGAGCCAGGAGCCCGATGTGGGGCTAGATCCCAGGACCCCAGGATCATGACCTGAGCCAAAGGCAGACGCTTAACCATCTGAGCCACCCAGGTACCCCGTTGCTGTTTAATTTTAAAGATTATTTCTCACTAACCCTGTATTTGCTAAAAATATTTGAGGCTGTTTACTCCATTTAACAATACCATGCAAGTTATGTCTACATTAGTTCAGGGTACATCTGAACATGCAATGATTAAAGGGCTGACCTCCAAAATTTATTTTATGTTTAAGCTGGTACATCAATTTGACTCCAATCATTTAAAACAGTTACTTAAGCAACAGCCATGGTTTAGTTGTCTAAGTTCTTTTCAAGATTTTTTTCCCATCTTCTCCTTCCTTAACTCCCCAGCCAAAGAGATCAGGAGCTAAACAAGCTGGTATGATATGTTCTTATTGAAATAACTGCTTTGCTATTGAATTGTCCAGATAATTAATTCAAAAAACAAACTGCTTGGTGTCAGGTAGACATATCCCTTTTCAAAGATTGTTTGATACTGGATACTGGGCATCTCAAAGACTTACAGTAGAGAAAAGGAAATGTGGTTGTTAAAATAGCCTTGTACAGTTCCTATAAACAGAATTTTTTAACACACAAACTGTACAGTGAGTACAGTGTTTAAATCCACAAAGATGCTTTAAATAGAGTATTTCTGTAATGTAACATCTTGTGTTTTCATATTTCCCATCATATTCAAAAATATTCCTCAACATAAAGAAAAAGTACAATATATTTGCATAGTAGGAATTAAGAGTTGAAAACACCAGAGACTATGAAGAAACTGGAATAATACTTTCTGATTTCTATATACTCTAAAAGTGTTTATACTTGTAAATCACTGTACACAAAATTACTATCAAATTTATGATGTTTTAAAAATAAAGTGGCGATGTTTTGTTTAAATGCTAGAATCACAAGGATTAAGCTATGATTATTTTCTTGTGGGCATGTAGATGCCAAAGTGACACATATATGCTTATAGATTATTCCTTATAGAGAGGGAAAAGACTAAGCAAAGTGATGTAAAGTAAAATAAATGTAGTAATCAGTGAAAAATTAAGTCCTTATACATCTATAGATCAGGAAACTTATTTACTTTTAAAGAAGATACCCTGCTTTCTTTAGAATCTCTTACAATAATGATTAGGCATTTTAATTTTTATAATTAAGCTTTCATCCATGTTACACTCTTTTTTTTTTTTAAAGATTTTATTTATTTATTTGAGAGAGAGAGAATGAGAGAGAGCACGAGAGGGAAGAGGGTCAGGGGGAGAAGCAGACTCCCCGCTGAGGAGGGAGCCCGATGCGGGACTCGATCCTGGGACTCCAGGATCATGACCTGAGCCGAAGGCAGTAGCTTAACCAACTGAGCCACCCAGGCGCCCCCACTCTTTTTTTTTTTTTTTACAGGAACAAGACAGTGTTGAGGGAAAGGGAGGAGTAATTTATGGATTTCTTCAGGCTGCATTGTCCTCATTCACTGATAAATATTTATTATATTAGTTACTAAGCATATAACTGCAAATAAGATGGACACAACCTAAGCCCTCATAGGGTTAAACCCAGGCTGTTATTAAATTAATAATGATTATGCTTCAAAGTGTATGTAGACACAGTTTGATTTTTTAATTAACCAATTGTTCTTCCTAAATGTGCATACTAGGAACACAAACATTTTATTTCTCGCAATAAACTTGGCTATATATTAAATCTTTCACCACACATTATATGTGCCCTATTGTCTCTATAGTTCCATAATTCCAGGAAAGCCAGAAAGTCCTTCCAAAGATAACTAGATAATTCAAATGTGAAAATTTAGCAACATTTGGGGAGAAATATTTTATAGTTAATGATGAGACAGTTTATTGTCTAGTCCTAAACTTTGGTTCAAAATGGTAATTCTTTCCTTACACACTTCAATAGAATGGTTTTTTTTCCAGAAAGACTGTCAATTTGTAATATTTTGAAAATAGAAAAGAACTAGAAGTTGTTACTGTACATTATTGCTGCATAACAAACAAAACCAAACAATTATATAAAAACAAAACTACTTTTATTAGGCTCATCTGTCCCATGGGTCAGGAATTGGAAAAGGGACAACACAGATGGCCTATCTCTGCCTGGCAATGTTTGAGCTTTCAGCTAGGAAGACTTGAAGACTGAAGGTGGTCAGAGGCTGGGACTATAGTCTTGTGAAAGTTCACTCACTCACAGGTTAGACGTTGATGTAAGCTATTGGCCAGACCTCACTGGGGGCTGTCACCCAGCACACTCATAAGTGGGCTTTCCACGTCATCTTTCTTCCTTTTTAGAGACTGATGACTGGATTCTCAGATTCTAGGAAGAAATTTTATTGCGTGATATGACTTAGTCATGTAGCATCACTCTCACCATAGACATAGGCCTACACAGACTCAAAAGGATCAGAGAACCCCATATCCTAATAGAAGTGTCAGTATTAAAGTGTAAGAACATGGAGAATGAGATGTTACAGTCATATTGCAAAATCTACCACAGAAACAACTGAAAATTAAAGACTTTTATTTCTCATTGCATGTTTTGTTTATGAGCATTATGTAATGCTATATTCTTTTATAGGACTGAAAGACTCTGATAATAATGTTAATAATTTTGTAATATATATTAATATACATATAATAAAATAAAAACAATAACTATTACTTTTATATTGTGGCTATGAGAGTCTCTCTAAACATGCACTTTTAATGACTCACTGGTGTAGCATAAGCCAATTTAGTAGATAGAAAACCTTAAAGACTCTATTTTTAAATAACTGGAATGTCATATGTTAGAATAAAATAGAAAATATGAAAATGCTTTTCATATAATAAGGTATGTGTTGCTTCAAGAAATTTTGGGTTTTATTTTTTAGGGGTTTTTTTGCTTTTTAATTTTTTTATTAAAGTATGGTTAACACGTGATGTCACATTAGTTTCAGTTGTACAGGGTAGTGATTCAACAAGTCTGTATGTTATGCTATGTTCACCACAAGTGCAGCTGCCATCTGTCACCATACAATACTATTAAAATATCATTGACTGTATTCCTATGCTGTGCCTTTTATTCCTGTGACTTATTCATTCCATATCTACAAGTCTGTACCTCCTACTTCCTTCCACCCGTTTTGCCCATCCCCCCACCTCCTTCCTTCTGGCAACCATTGATTTGTTCTCTGTATTTATAGATCTGATTCTGTTTTTTGTTTGTTCATTCGTTTATTTTTTTTAGATTCCACACATAAGTGAAATCATATGGTATTTGTCTTTCTTTGACTTATTTCACTTAGCATAATACCCTCTATATCCATCTATGTTGTCACAAATGGGAAGATCTCATCCTTTTTTATGGCTGCATAACATTCAATTATGTGTGTGTGTGTATACCACGTTCTCCTTATTCATCTGTCTATTGATGGACACTTAGGTTGCTTCCACACCTTAGCTGTTGTAAAGCTGCAATAAACAGGAGTGTATGTATCTTCTTGAATTAGTGTTTTTGTTTTGAGTAAATATCTACTAGTGGAATTATTGGATCATATGTCATTTCTATTTTTAATTTCTTGAGGAATCCCCCCTACTGTTTTCCACAGTGGCCACACCAATTTATATCCTCACCAACGATGCATAAGGGTTCCCTTTTCTCTACTTCTTTGCCAATGCTCATCATTTCTTGTCTTTTTGATTCTAGCCATTCTGGCAGGTGTGAGCTAATATCTCATTGTTTTGATTTGCATTTCCTTGATGATTAGTGATGTTGAGCATCTTTTCATGTGTCTGTTGGCCCTCTGTATGTCTTCCTTGGAAAAAATGTCTACTCAGGTCCTCTACCCATTTTTTAATCAGATTGTGTGCTTTTTGATGTTGACCTGTGTAAATTCCTTATATATTTTGGATATTAATCCCTTATCAGATTTATCATTTGCCAATGTTGTCTTCTATTCAGGAGTTTCCTTTTTTTTAAATTTTGTTGATTGTTTCCTTCTCTGTACAAAAGCTGTTTATTTTGCTGTAGTCCCAATAGTTTACTTTTGCTTTTGTTTCCCTTGCCTTAGGAGACATGTCTAGAAACATGTTGCTACAACGGATGTCAGAGAAATTACTGCCTGTGTTCTCTTCTAGAATTTTTTGGTTGCAGGCCTAACATTTGGGTCTTTAACCCATTTTGAGTTTATTTGTGTGTGTATTTGTTTTTTTTTATGTACTTGGTTATGAGTTAAATGTGTGTCTTCCTGATTTTCAGTTGAAGAAGTTTGAAAGCCACTTCTCTAAATATAATAAGGGATTTCTAGATAAAATTGCAAATTGTAAACAAGGAAAACTAAACAAGATGATGAATTACATAAGGTTGTTGCTTATAAACTGGTTAAAATTAGGCTATATTTGTCAGTGAAAATTATTTTACTTTAAAAATAGGTAAGATCCTTTTTATCTGCAGAGACTGCTAAAAGTATCCATTGTCTGTTTGGGGTGCCTTAAGTTTAGATGATAAGACCAAAAATTTTTGCCTATAAGTCATTGCTTCTCTTCTTCATCTCTGCATAAGGGAAGGAGGTGGAGGAATGATAAAGGCTGTTTTTTATTTTTAAAGTGGCTAAGGATCATTAAAGCACAATGTTAAGAAGATAAAAACATAGTTCCTGTTTTTTTTCTGAAAGGCCATTCCTACTAGATCCTCCATTTTCTGGGATAGTATAAGACCTACTCTGTATAAGCATTTGGAAATGGAGATCTTATGGTGAATTTTGGCATACTGACACAAAAATGAATTTGATCCAGAGAGTTTAAGATGAAGAAATATCAAAAATAGTTGATAGTTTTTCCAGTGGAATTTTTTCCACATGAGAAACAGTTTTAAAAGTGTAGTCTGAGGGTCCTAGGTTGAAATTTACTAGTTTAGTAATTCCTACAATCGGAAGAAATGTCCAGTAAGTTGGAAGGCCATGACTTTAAAATACTAGAAAGTTGTGGGTTGTTCTTTTATTTTGTTTTTGTAAATATGAAATCAACTCAACTCTAGATCCAATGGGAACAGTGATACCCAGAAAAAGAATAAATATGAAATATCTAATTATCATCATTCATTCATGACTGTATGTGTTCATCAAATATATGCTGACTGCCAACTATATGCCAGGCACCATGCTAGACTTAGGAAGTGCAACGGTTAAAACAAAAAACAAAAAACAACAGGCAAGTTCCTTCTCTCATGAAGTCTCCATTGAAAAGTTCAACTGTGGAGAATCACTATGAGAAGTAATTCCTGTACAGTATTTCAAGTATTTTCTCCCTTTTGTGCACTTGGGTTTTCCTACCCCATGTATTTTGTATCAAGCCAGTCACCAAAAGTCACCAAGAGTGACACTGCTGATATATTGTAATAGGCTAAGAAATTCTATAAGCACCTTATTGCTTTGTTTTTATTGTTAAAAAATATGTAGTTTAAGTGAAATGCATCAGTACTGGCAAAATAATTGTTCATCCTATGGACCAGAATTTTTAGTCAAACTGATATCCATATTCTTGGATTATAAGTCACCATTATAAAACCACAAACATTAAAATGTCTTGAGGCTTTACTTTCTTCACTTAGGTCAGGTTTCTTTCATTCTTTAAAATCTTTAGCCTTGTTTTGTTTTGTTCTCCCTTTGAAAGGGGAAGTGTGGGGAAGTTATTAGGTGTATCTTAGTCATGTTTAAATTGATTATATAGTTTCTCTCAAGGATATTCTTTGATGGAATTTTGTTGAAGAGAAAGTGGTCCTATTTCTCCATAGGAATAAATTGCTTTTAGAGTTTGTGTCCAAAAATGGGGAGGAACAACTTGAAGCAATGAAATGTGTGTGTGTGTGTGTGTGTGTGTGTGTGTGTGTGTGTGTGTGTGTGTGTGTGTAGAAAGAGAGAGAGGGGAGGGAGACAGTAAAGGAAAGAGGGGGAAGGGTCAATACACTTACTCTCCTTGTACTTTAATTTTGAAGCTGCTTATTGATATTATTGCCATTGTTACTGGGGGGAAAGAAGTGCCAATCCTTAAATACTTATGACTGAAAGTCATGTTCAATTAACTGATATTTCACCCTCACTGATTTCAAACACATCTTTAGGATGATACATGAACTGGGTGATTACAATTCCCACTTTGCCTAAAAGAGTTCCAATTTACACAGTGGGGTTCCTAGAGTAATTATTATGTTTCTTTTAATTCTCAAAACTGTCCTCATCTGGGCAATAAATTCTGTGGTCAATTTACTAGTGAGGGACTGGGAAAGTTTCAAACAAAAAGAGTTTAATGTAAAAAAGTTAAATTCTATTTGATTTTATTTGTGTATAAATTAGAAGAAATTACTGATGATCCAGAAAATAATAAGTGGTCTCTGAATTTTAATTTTGAAAAGTGTTTTCTAGGGATGCCTGGGTGGCTCAGTCGGTTAAGCATCTGACTCTTGATTTTGGCTCAGATCTTGATCTCAGGGTCGTGAGATCAAGCCCCATGTTGGGTTCTATGTTGGGCATAGAGCCTGCTTAAGTTTCAATCTCTCACTCTCCCTCTCCCCCCACCCTTCTTGCTCTCACTCTAAAAAAAATGAAAAGTGTTTCCTAAATAGAAATTTAAGATTGATGCTTCAAACCGCATAATAACTAACTACTAGCCAACAACAATGGGAGAAGAATCATTTGAGGCCATACTTTTGGGATTGCTAGTACCATGTGGGTCAATCTGATAGTATAGCTCATATACCATGCCCCCCCCAAACAAATAAAATCAAAATGACAGTACTGAATTCGAAAATCTTCCCATTCACAGGATGAGGCTGGGTGACAAGATGGTAAGTTCAATGAGTTAGGACTTAGGTCTTAATCCTTACTTTGCCCCTGACTGGTAGTAGGGGTGAGTAACCTTGGAAAATCATTCATCTCCTTTGGACCTTGGTTTCATCATCCATTAACTGAAGAAGTTGGACTCCATCCAGTGTTTTCAAACTCTGTCATGTGGGGGTAGAGGTTAGTATAGGTAGAATACCCAAAAGTTCTTTCATGGAACTATGTTTCAGGAGGAATCCCTAAGAAAAAGATAAATAAAAGTGAACTACACGGGTGAAAAGGGAAACAGAGGAATCTAGAGCACTGTCCCATTGGACTTCCTCTTACCTCTCATAGCAACTTGAGAGAGCACTGAGGAACACAGCTGAAAAAAAATTGCTAAGGTGCTTTCTTATTAAAAATTCATAGGCACAGAGATTTCTGTCAATGTTGGCACCCTTAAGGTGTTCCACTGTGTTATTCTGGTGCTTATTAAGACCTCAGTTACCACTCATCATTTCAAAAACAGTGGCAAGAAATTCTGCAATGATTAATAATAGTGAAGAATTGAGTTTAGTTAGCATTGAAAGCTCTATCTTACATAGAATCTCTTTTTATTGCAACTCATAGCAACCACGGATGGTTGACAGGGAAAACATTATTTCTGCTCTACAGATGAAGAAACTGAGCCTCAAAGATATTGAACATGTACAAACACAGACAACTACTAAGAGACTGTTAACCTTACAAGTTATTTTACCAGCAAAAAATGGGCTTATTTGGAAATAAAAGAGAAATGCAATTTAGAACATGCAAGCTATGGCAAAACCATAGGCAAGTACAACAAAGTTGAGGAACATTGTTTTATGGAGAAGAAGGAGGAAGTTAGGAAGAGGTGTTTTAAACAAAAAGTCCTTTGGAGAAAAGCATGGCTCCAGGGTGATAGTTTCTCATTGGCTGAGTTGCAGGGGTAGTCGATATCTTGTAGGAGATGCAATGTACATCTGTCCCTGTTGGGGCCAGTAATTGATGATTACTTCCTGTTGATTCTTCTGCTGGGGTCTGTAATTGACAATTCTTCCTGTAATTGATGTTGAGTGATAAGGCTTTCCCTTCTATCCTCCTGACTATATCTTAGTGAGTCTTCCCTTTATTAATTTCACAAGATGAGTGTATTTCACGCTGCTTCTCTATCAAACATACCACATGCCATATTCAAAAGGATAAAATAATGAATGTGATTGTTTGACTTATGTACCTTAAAAGTGTAGAGTTAAATATCTTATTGTTTAGAAATGGGATGAATTTCCTAAACCACATAATCAGCACAAAGAAAAATCATGGGACTTTTAAATTTTTGTCTTGTGTAAAGTGTAACATAAGGAAGAAGGTGTAACTGATTGCTAAACGAGTAAATAGAGAGGTCATATGGAGAAGTACATTACTGGGGAAGTCAGTACTAAGACTATACTACAAAACATAGAGTGACAAGTAACAACAGTGATGGCAGTGGTTAACTGTTGTGTTGCCCTTTCAAAGTTCCTGCTTCTATGGAAATAGAATTCAGCAAAGGGAATACCATCATACACTCCTGTGAAGGGGAGCTGAATATGGAAGAAAATGGAGGTAGAATTAATACTGAAGTGGAAAGAACAACACATTTGTGGACTTTAGGTATCAAGAGAGTCTAAATATGTTTTGCCACAACGTACTTTTATAATTTGGGGGAAATAGCTCTCCTTTTTCTAAGTCTCAATTTCCTTATCCAAAATAAGAGGGTGTTGGACTTAGTAATTTTAGTTCCCTTTTAGCACAAATATTTTCTTATTTTAGAGTCCCTTATAAGTTAATTTGATGTGACTATTGTTATGACTTGGAAGATCCAGGGTGGAAACTGAGAAGTTTCATCCATACCATAGATTCACCTATTTGGAAAAATGAATCCATTTCCTTACAAGTAATATCAGTTATCTCTGTAGCAAGATTAAGATGAATGTTCTATCTACCAAGGAATTGTGCTCACTCCTCATTGCACTTATGTTTGTGAGAACATTTTTGGTGGCAAAGGACAGAAAACACAACTTGAATTAAAGTAATCAATAGAGAGAAACTTGCATTATACAATCAAAAATGTCAAAGGAAGATAAGACTTGAGGTGGAAATTCAAAAGGTGTCATAAGGATATAGTCTCTACTTTTGACTCTGCTTGTCTCTATATTACATTTATTTTCAAGTTCCTCAAGGTGTTAACGTGGCTGCCAAAATATTCAGCATGAGTTATTCCAGATTCAGATTCCCCAGAATCTTTCCAGTATCTCTAATACAGCTCCTGGAATTCACATAGATTGGAGCATTTGGCTTTATGTTCTCATCTTTTAATCAGTCATTGCCCGGGGTATGAAGAATACTAACTTGTTAGGCTCACTAAAGAGGAAATATTAATTCCCATGGACTTGACTATTACTTGCTTTGGCATGTATCAGTTCCTCAAGCTGACTTAAAATCACAACTGTCCCTTACATACCATTCTCCATAAATAAAGCACTTTCCTGCTTTATTTTTCTCCATAGTATCTATCATTACCTGATGTTCTTATTCTTATATATTTATTTGTGTATCTATCCCTCCTCAACTAGAATGTGAGTGGCATTAGAGCAGGGATTTTTACCCCTGACCTAGAAAAGAGCATGTCATTTGGGATAGGCTCATTAGTGAATAACTGTGTGAGAAACATATATTATTATTCACCTTTTATAGGTAAGGAAAGGAGACTGAGGCACAGAAATGTAAAAGTGCCCAAAATTATGCATCTAGTAAGTTGCTGAGCTGTAACTCACACCACTGACTTCAGAGGTGGCACTTAGTTATACTAGTTGCCAGAAGAACTTGTTTTATACTATATCCACCATTTGGTAGTATTCCAAATGGGGGGATGACTTAGGGACTCAACCTCAGGTTTCTGTACTAAAATGAGGTTCTAATAAAAAAGATTATGTCTTTTTGATAAAAGAACAATCTAACCTCCCTGGATATTAGTTCAAATACTAGCTCCATTTGCACATCCATGTTTGAAGTGAATATTTAAGCCAAATCAGTATCATTAACTTTCACTTGATTGAGCTCAAACACCCCTAGGTAACTTTCTCAAACTTCTCCCATTCATAGATGACACAGCTGGGTAGAAATTAGTCTCTAAAAATACTTTCACACAACCGGCTTGTTTTCTACTCACTGTCTGCTTATGTTATGCTCATTCCATCTGTCAATAGATGTGAGTCACACATTCGACCTTTCAGCTTCACTTGCACACATAAATTTCTTCCAATTTCCTGTGAAACAAACACTTTTAACTCTTTAGGGTTTTGTAATGTGTACACAGGTCATTCAGGGATGATTCAAATAAAAAAACCCCCTCAACTATGTGACAAATTTGACTTGAGTCCTTTATTCCAGGAATAGATATTCTTTTACTGTTTCACTAATAAATGTAGGTCTAGATACAGACACAGACATACAAATAAATTTGTATATATTTCTATATACATGCAACCAAAACTTCCAGTGACTTTCCACAATGTAGGATAACTAAAAACAACAGTTTAAAGGAGGCACATGTACCCACTAACAAATTCCTGCTAACCCTCCCTAGGTCTATGTAGTTTTTCTTCTCACAATTCATATTAAAGAAGACTTGAACACTCAAGTAAGAAAGTAAAGTTGATTTCTCTGTAATGTCTACCTGGGATCATGACTGTCTTATCAGATTTGTTTAATCTTTTTATCCTGACTACACACAATAAAGACTCCAAGTTTGAAAGATAAGTTGGCAGGAACACATCTCAATTTTGAGAGATTTTATTTGAGTTTAAATTACAACTAGTTCCATGATTTAACAAAACCCATAAAACTCTCCCCAATGGCTTTTATGATGAAAAACATACAATAACTGAATAACAAAATGACAAAATTGACAAAGATAGGAAAAAAAAACCCACAAAGTGTTTTACCTCAAAAGCTGTTCTTACCCTGGACAAAAGAGGAATAACAAGACACTTTCCTTCTGTTTCTTCCTTGGTTACCAATCCCAGAGTGGCTGAAAGAATGAGAGCTATTTCAAGTACTGTGGATGGGAGCTGTACCTGCAAAGCTCTAGGAAAATGGAAAAGAGATATTCTTTCTAGTGTTGTGCCAAAATATTAAGGACTATTCCTCCATGCCCATTTATGTTTTACTTTCTTTCTTCCTTCCCTGTTAGTTACGAAATCTATCGGCCTCAATAAAATTTTCTGACTACACTTCCTGCATTATGGACACAGGTCTAGGAACACAGGGATAAATAGTTACTCAGGAGAAGATCTATGATTATTAACAATATAATCAAAGCAGCTCATCTGAGACCAAAGGAGGTAGAAAAACTTTCCCTGGTTACACACTCCAGATGGAGAACCCAGAGATTCTGATTCACTGACCAATGCTTATTAGATTATGCCACAGTGTCTATTTCACATCTCTGTTTGAGCTGGTAGAAGTGGGTCCTCTGAATCATCCTAGCAAAAAGTATAAACCACAGTTTATCTTTAATAAATCAGTTCCGAATCTTAGTGTGGTTTTTCCTGAAAATTTAGAACAAAATGGCCAGGAACCTGGGGCTGGGTGCAATGATTGCTTGGCGGAGCTCTAAATATATGGAAGTAGTGGGAGATGAAGGAAATTTTAGCATGCACAAATACATGGCACCCATGGAAGGTTGGAGACATATCCCATTCCAGCTTTGTTGACCTGGAAGAGAGAGCTTCATGTGGTATAATAGAACTCTGTAGGAAATAAGGCAGATCCAGGATCCAATTGAAACCCCTTCAACTGAATGGTCTCACACAAATGGCTCAATTTAAATTAAATTAAATGGCTCACTTATAAAATGGGAAGAATGGGGAAAAGGTGGTAATAATAACTAGCTTGAATTATTAAGAAGATGAAATGATATGAAATACTGTCTGTCTTACCACTGAATCCTCTGTTCCTTGGTGCTACCAAGGAATTATTCCCTCAGTTTCCTGGGTTTGGCACACAGTGTGAGCTCTCTATAGGTTAGCTGTTCTCTCTGAACTTCTTTTTTTGCCTAAAAGTAATAGATCTTCTTCAAATGTGATTCAGATTCATTATCCTGAGAATGTGTGCATAGTGAAAACTAATCAACTTATTATTATGGTATGCCTGAGGAGTAGAACATCCGAAATGAAAGGCAAGTCTGGAATCCTTCATCATTAGTTATTAATAATTGCAATTATTAATATTATTGATAGTTCATTATTATCACAAATATTAATGGAGATGTCCGGGAAGTAAGAAAGGATATTTAGCATGTGACAAGGCAATCAAGTAGTCACAGGGTCTGTTGTTGCCAAGGCCATCTCATTAAGGAAATAGCCAAAACATAATCCCATATAGATTTGGCAATACCAAGTTCAAGAAACATCGGATTTCATTTAAAAGACTGATGAAATTTATTACCAAGAGAATAACATTCAAGTCGCCAACTAAGGAGAAAATATTTTACATAGAAAAGGCATGCCAGTAGGTTGGAGCATAAGAAGAGCCAAAATGATGCCAAATTTAAATTCAGATCTATCTCTAAGGGAAAACTATTAAGAATATCAGCCTTTTTCCCCAGGCCACAAAGAATAATCCAAGGAGATTTAACCAGAAAATGAAGAAAACAAAATGTTGGTTGCAAATTAAACTTCCTGGCAGGAAAGTCTATCAAAATGATGACTCTTTCCAAGAAGGTGATTCAACCAGCCTCCCAGGGGGAATATGAACCCAGGTAGCACAGAGGAATAGAAAGTACATCGTGGTGAACAGTTCCCTGGGAGTACACTGGCCGCACCAAGAAGTCTTTCCATCTTGATTCTCTGTGATTTCAGCACAAATTGCTTTGCTGGGGGTTGGGGAAGAGGGTTTCTGACCCCTTTTGGAGCTCATGAAGTTGCCAGTAGGTGACTAAATCAATGGAAAAATGAAAAGCAAGGAGGTTCCCAAATCAGATTACTGTGTAAATATTAGAGATGCTTCAGAGGGCCCAGTGTATTCGGACACTGGCTTCTGAGTCAAAAAGCAAATTTGTTCTTCAGGTGTCTGTATTTATGGCCTTCAGTTTACTGTCCAGTTGGTGTTTTAAACAAATAACTTTCTAAACTTTATTTCATGACATCTTAGTCACATTGTAAGGTTATTCTCCATAGGCAATGAGTCAAAGGGAAGTAGCAAACGACATAATCATTTTTGCAGCCACTTTCCTTTGGCTAGAGCTTTAGTGTGACAAGAGAAATGTTTAAGGTGGTGACTCCATACTATTTTCTTCTCAATTGATATTCTTGGAAGTCTATTTACATGTTACCTGGAACAAGATGGGATACATATAAATAATGAACATGATCCTATTCTAGTAAAGAAAACCACTACTACAAATTATGAGCAGGAATAGGTCAGAGAAGTAAATAACCTAGTGCCAAATTATGTTGGATTCTTATCTAGAAATTCTTTCCCCAAATTAAGACTCAATAAACCTGAACTGAAGTAAATTGTCATACTGCAGAAGGTAAATGAAAGCTGGATACAGAATCAGAAATTTAGCTTTCAAAAACTTCATTATTTCCAGTCTTCATTTTAGCCCATGTGTGCATTTCAGGAAGATTGCTCCAAAGTTAATTTAGGTACAGCAAACCCATTTTCCTTTTATTATATTCTACATAACTGGGGCAGAAATCATAAGTGAAATGAATCTCAATTAGAAAAGCACTGGTATAGTCAAAATGGCTGGACTTGTGGCAAACTAGGCACTGTAATCCCAAAATAAGAAAGTCTAGTGTCTGTAAAGGTCTTTACATTGTCCAAAGTGTGTTTACGTGCAATCATCTTCTCTTTTTGTATAAAGAAGCAGCTAACTGCCAGCGAGGTTAATTGAAGTGACCAATGAGACATGAGAGTTTGGACCTAGGGCTGATCACAAACACAGGTTACTAAAATGACCAATATACTCCCGCTCATGGCAGTAGCAGCCCACATACAGATGGCTGTTTTTCTTCTCTCATCCTTTTGCAGCCAACTTTTCTGCCATTGGTATTTTAATGCCACTTTGCTACTCCAGACAATAGTTATTTCAGATCCCTGAGAGGTAAAATCTCAGATACCTGGTAGGTAAATTCTCAAAAAGGAATGCAGTATAGATAACTTGGGGGCCAATGACTACCACCCACTCCATCAGTTTATTTGACCATTCTTTACTGTTGAATCCTTGCTCCTCAAAAACTACTCAGACTTGGTTGTCAGACACATCTAAATGCAGATCAACATTTAGCCACTCACTTGCGGGAAATGTACTGAAATCATCTAAAATGGGTATTATATTAACCACTGTTAATGGTTGCTTTGAGGATTAAATGAGTGCTAATGCACCTAGATACATATCATTGGCAATCAAAGTGTTCCTCTTTCACCCACTCTCCACTTTCTCCACCCCAGATCTACATGCTCCAAATTAACATAAATGAGGTCATCCCACAGTGCTCTGCCTTATTCCAATAGCCAATGACTTGCTGTAAATTGAGGCCCCAACCTCAATTTACGTAGAAACAGATTATTGTCAAAACCAACCTATTTATAAATTGCTCTGTCACAACGATCTTGACCTTAAAAGACACTATATTTATTTTATCATTTTATTATTATATCTCAAAGAGAAGGGCAAAAGCAAATTTTAAAAAGGGTACAGAGTAATAGTTATAATGCAGACAATTGTGTAATTAACACCTGAGTCAAGAAATAGAACACTGCTATCAACACAGATGTTCTTGTGAGGGTACGACTTTTCTTAGAGACAATCACAAGCATATATAGAAATAGTGATATAGTGGAAAAGACATGGATTCTAAGATCACACAGACCTGGGATTAATTGTGTTTCCCTCACTTATAACCTATGGGAATTTGGCCAAGTCACTTAATCTCTTTGACCCTCAACACTCACATTTGTAAAATGGGAATGATAAAACTTGCATTTCAGTATAACTGTGAGATTGGTATATATACATAAACACATACATGTGTATGTGGGGGGCATATATAGTTCAATGAACAGTAACTATTACCATTAGTAATCAAATTTCAAAGGCATCATGATATATATTGGCTTCAATACATGTTAACCATGCATTTCAGTAATATAAATTGTAAACTTTGCCTTGGCTAAAATTTGTCTTTGCAAAAATTACATGTCTAAAGAATAATGATTTATATATTACATTAGAATATAGAAGATTTAGGGGCACATGGGTGGCTCAGTCAGTTAAGTGTCTGCCTTAGACTCAGTTCATGATCCTGGGGTTCTTGGATCCAGCCCTAAGTGGGGCTCCCTGCTCACCAGGGAGTCGGCTTCTCCCTCTCCTCTGCCCCACCCCTGCTTGTGCTATCTCTCTTTCTCACAAATAAATGAATAAAATCTTTTTAAAAAAACTAAAATGTTAAAAAAAAGAATATAGAAGATTTATTTTAAAAATTTAGGCATTGTGTGCACTGCAAATTGAAAATTTTGTTAAAATATACTCAGAATTTCCAATTAAATTGTACATTGCTGTTTACTAAAATATTAAAGAAATGATATTTTACTGAAACATTCTAAGTTCAGACTTTTACCTAATTGACCAGACTATCACCAATTAATTGGACTTAACAGTGTTTTGATGAATTATTACTACATTTCTAACAGTAACCATTTGTAGCAGTACAGTTTTAAAAATATCATGATTAAATTGAATTAATTATTAAACTATCTCCTTATAGAATAAATCTCATACCAGAATATTCTAGCATGCCATTCAAGGAAAAACCTAAATATAACTTAAGGCAATGAGAGAATGGTTCCAAATTTTCTAGAATTCTCAGGAAGTACATCAATCTGTTTAAATTATCTTTGCACCTATGTTTCTTAATGATGGCAAGATTAGGAAGAGATAATAGGGAATATATTTAGATGATTAGCATTCACTGCTTTATGTTTAGTTTTGACTTCTGCCCTCCAACCGAGAATAATGCATGGACAATTTTATTTTCCCACAAGAGTAAATATATGATCTCGTCAAGTCTTGTGACTGAATCTCATATCAGAAACTTTTCATATTTGATATTTCCTTCTTTTTTTTTTCTTTCCTGGAATGGCCACTTTTATTTTTTTATTGTTATGTTAATCACCATAAATTACATCATTAGGTTTTGATGTAGGGTTCCATGATTCATTGTTTGTGCATAACACCCAGTGCTCCAGGCAGAATGTACCCTCTTTAATACCCATCACCAGGCTAACCCATCCCCCTACCCTCCTCCCCTCTAGAACCCTCAGTTTGTTTTTCAGAGTCCATCGTCTCTCATGGTTCGTCTCCCCCTCCGACTTACTCCCCTTCATTCTTCCCCTCCTGCTATCTTCTTCTTTTTCTTTTTTCTTAACATATGTTTCATTATTTGTTTCACAAGTACAGATCTGTGATTCAACAGTCTTGCACAATTCACAGCGCTCACCATAGCACATACCCTACCCAATGTCTATCACCCAGCCACCCCATCCCTCCCACCCCCGACCACTCCAGCAACCCTCAGTTTGTTTCCTGAGATTAAGAATTCCTCATATCAGTGAGGTCATATGATACATGTCTTTCTCTGATTGATTTATTTCACTCAGCATAACACCCTCCAGTTCCAACCACATTGTTGCAAATGGCAAGATCTCATACCTTTTGATGGCTGCATAATATTCCATTGTGTATATATACCACCTCTTCTTTATCCATTCATCTGTTGATGGACATCTTCGCTCTTTCCACAGTTTGGCTATTGTGGACATTGCTGCTATAAACATTGGGGTTCATGTACCGCTTTGGATCCCTACATTTGTATCTTTGTGGTAAATACCCAGTAGTGCAATTGCTGGATCATATGGTAGCTCTATTTTCAACTGTTTGAGGAACCTCCATACTGTTTTCCAGAGTGGTTGCACCAGCTTGCGTTCCCACCAACAGTGTAGGAGGGTTCCCCTTTCTCCGAATCCCCGCCAACATCTGTCGTTTCCTGACTTGTTAATTTTAGCCATTCTGACTGGTGTGAGGTATTATCTCACTGAGGTTTTGATTTGGGTTTCCCTGATGCCGAGCGATTTTGAGCACTTTTGAATGTGTCTGTTGGCCATTTGGATGTCTTCTTTGGGAAAATGTCTGTTCATGACTTCTGCCCATTTCTTGATTGGATTATTTGTTCTTTGGGTGTTGAGTTTGATAAGTTCTTTATAGATTTTGGATACTAGCCCTTTATCTGTCATTTGCAAATATTTTCTCCCATTCTGTTGGTTGTCTTTTGGTTTTGTGGACTGTTTCTTCTGCTGTGCAAAAGCTTTCTATCTTGATGAAATCCCAGGAGTTCATTATTGCCCTTGCTTCCCTTGCCTTTGGCGATGTTTCTAGGAAGAAGTTGCTGCAGCTGAGGTCGAAAAGATTGCTACCTGTGTTCTCCTTTAGGATTTTGGTGGACTCCTGTCTCACGTTTAGGTCTTTCAACCATTTGTAGTCTATTTGTGTCTGTGGTGTAAGGAAATGGTCCAGTTTCATTCTTCTGCATGTGGCTGTCCAATTTTCCCAACACCATTTGTTGAAGAGACTGTCTTTTTTCCATTGGACATTCTTTCCTGCTTTCTCAAAGATGAGTTGACGATAGAGTTGAAGGTCCATTTCTGGGCTCTCTATTCTGTTCCGTTGATCTATGTGTCTGTTTTTGTGTCAGTACCATACTGTCTTGATGATGACAGCTTTGTAATAGAGCTGGAAGTCCGGAATTGTGATGCCGCCAGCTTTGCTTTTCTTTTTCAATATTCCTCTGGCTATTCGGGGTGTCTTCTGGTTCATACAAATTTAGGATTGTTTGTTCCATTTCTTTGAAAAAAGTGGATGGTATTTTGATGGGGATTGCATTGAATGTGTAGATTGCTCTAGGTAGCCTTGACATCTTCACAATGTTTGTTCTTCCAATCCATGAGCATGGAACGTTTTTCCATTTCTTTGTGTCTTCTTCAATTTCTTTTATGAGTATTTTATAGTTTTCTGAGTACAGATTCTTTGCCTCTTTGGTTAAATTTATTCCAAGGTATCTTATGGTTTTGGGTGCAATTGTAAATGGGATTGACTCCTTGATTTGTCTCTCTTCTGTCTTGTTTTTGGTGTATAGGAATACCACTGATTTCTGTGCATTGATTTTATATCCTGCTACTTTACTGAATTCCTGTATGAGCTGTTTTGGGGTGGAGTCTTTTGGGTTTCCCACATACAGTATTATATCATCTGCAAAGAGTGAGAGTTTGACTTCCTCTTTGCCAATTTCGATGCCTTTAATTTCTTTTTGTTGTCTGATTGCTGTGGCTAGGACTTCTAATACTATGTTGAATAGCAGTGGTGATGGTGGACATCCCTGCCGCATTCCTGACCTTAGGGGAAAAGCTCTCAGCTTTTCCCCATTGAGAATGATATTCGCTGTAGGTTTTTCATAGATGGCTTTTATGATATTGAGGTATGTACCTTCTATCCCTATACTCTGAAGAGTTTTGATCAAGAAAGGATGCTGTACTTTGTCAAATGCTTTCTCTGCATCTATTGAGAGAATCATATGATTCTTGTTCTTTCTTTTGTTAATGTATTCTATCACGTTGATTGAGTTGCGGATGTTGAAACAAGCTTGCAGCCCAGGGATAAATCCCACTTGGTCAAGGGGAATAATCCTTTTAATGTACTGTTGGATCCTATTGGCTAGTATTTTGGTGAGAATTTTTGCATCCATGTTCATCAAGGATATTGGTCTGTAATTCTCCTTTTTGATGGGGTCTTTGTCTGATTTTGGGATCAAGGTAATGGTGGCCTCATAAAATGAGTTTGGAAGTTTTCCTTCTATTTCGATTTTTTTGGAATAGTTTCAGGAGAATAGGTATTAATTCTTCTTGAAATATTTGGTAGAATTCCCCTGGGAAGCCATCTGGCCCTGGGCTTTTGTTTGTTGGGAGATTTTTGATGACTGCTTCAATTTCCTTAGTGGTTATAGGTCTGTTCAGGTTTTCTATTTCTTCCTGGTTCCATTTTGGTAGTTGATACATCTCTAGGAATGCACCCATTTCTTCCAGGTTATCTAATTTGCTGGCATAGAGTTGCTCATAATATGTTCTTATAATTGTTTGTATTTCTTTGGTGTTGGTTGTGATCTCTCCTCCTTCATTCATGATTTTGTTGATTTGGGTCAATTCTCTTTTCTTTTTGATCAGTCTGGCCAGGGGATTATCAATCTTGTTAATTCTTTCAAAGAACCAGCTCTTAGTTTCGTTGATCTGTTCTACTGTTCTTTTGGTTTCTATTTCATTGATTTCTGCTCTGATCTTTATTATTTCTCTTCTCCTGTTGGGTTTAGGCTTTATTTACTGTTCTATCTCCAGCTCCTTTAGGTGTAGGGTTAGGTTGTGTATTTGAGACCTTTCTTGTTTCTTGAGAAAGGCTTGTATTGCTATATACTTTCCTCTCAGCACTGCCTTTGCTGTATCCCAAAGATTTTGAACAGTTGTGTTTTCATTTTCATTGGTTTCCATGAATTTTTTTTAATTCTTCTTTAATTTCCTGGTTGACCCATACATTCTTTAGTAGGATGCTCTTTAGCCTCCATGTATTTGAGTTCTTTCCGACTTTCCTCTTGTGATTGAGTTCTAGTTTCGAAGCATTGTGGTCTGAAAATATGCAGGGAATAATCCCAATGTTTTGGTCACGGTTGAGACCTGATTTGTGACCTAGGATGTGATCAATTCCGGAGAATGTTCCATGGGCACTAGAGAAGAATGTGTATTCCGTTGCTTTGGGATGGAATGTTCTGAATATGTCTGTGAAGTCCATTTGGTCCAGTGTGTCATTTAAAGTCTTTATTTCCTTGTTGATGTTCTGCTTAGATGATCTGTCCATTTCAGTGAGGGGGGTGTTAAAGTCCCCCACTATTATTGTATTGTCAATGTGTTTCTTCGCTTTTGTTATTAATTGCCTTATATAATTGGCTGCTCCATTGTTAGAGGCATAGATATTTACAATTGTTAGATCTGTTTGGTGGATAGACTCTTTAAGTAGGATACTCTTATTACAGTCTTTGGTTTAAAATCTAATTTGTCTGATATAAGGATTGCTACCCCAGCTTTCTTTTGGTGTCCATTAGCATGGTAAATCATTTTCCAACCCTTCACTTTCAATCTGGGGGTGTCTTTGGGTCTAAAATGAGTCTCTTGCAGACAGCATATGGATGGGTCTTGTTTTTTAATCCAATCTGATAGCCTGTGTCTTTTGATTGGGGCATTGAGCCCATTTACATTCAGGGTAACTATTGAAAGGTATGAATTTAGTGCCATTGTATTGCCTGTAAGGTAACTGTTACTGTATATTGTCTGTGTTCCTTTCTGGTCTATGCTGCTTTTAGGCTCTCTCTTTGCTTAGAGGACCCCTTTCAATATTTCTAGGAGGGCTGGTTTCGTGTTTGCAAATTCCTTTAGTTTTTGTTTGTCCTGGAAGCTTTTTATGTCTCCTTCAATTTTCAATGAGAGCCTAGCTGGATATAGTATTCTTGGCTGCATATTTTTCTCGCTTAGTGCTCTAAAGATATCATGCCAGTCCTTTCTGGCCTGCCAGGTCTCTGTGGATAGGTCTGTTGCCAATCTAATATTTCTACCATTTTAGGTTACATATCTCTTCTCCCGAGCTGCTTTCAGGATTTTCTCTTTGTCTCTGAGACTCATAAGTTTTACTATTAGATGTCGGGGTGTTGACCTATTTTTATTGATTTTGAGAGGGGTTCTCTGTGCCTCCTGGATTTTGATGCCTGTTTCCTTCCCCAAATTAGGGAAGTTCTCTGCTATTATTTGCTCCAATATACCTTCTCCCCCTCTCTCTCTTTCTTCTTCTTCTGGGATCCCAATTATTCTAATGTTGTTTCATCTTATTGTATCGCTTATCTCTCGAATTCTGCCCTCGTGATCCTGTAGTTGTTTCTCTCTCTTTTTCTCAGCCTCTTTATTTTCCATCATTTGGTCTTCTATATCACTGATTCTCTCTTCTGCCTCATTTATCCTAGCAGTTAGTGCCCCTATTATTGATTGCACCTCATTAATAGCCTTTTGATTTGAACCTGGTTTGATTTTAGTTCTTTTATTCCTCCAGAAAGGCTTTCTCTAATAACTTCCATGCTTTTTTCAAGCCCAGCTAGTATCTTTAAAGTCATGATTCTGAACTCTAGGTCCGACATCCAGCTAATGTCCGTATTGAGTAGGTCCCTGGCAGACGGTACTACCTCTTGTTCTTTTTGCTGAGGTGATTTTTTTCGTCTTGTCATTTTGTCCAGAGGAGAGTTAGATGCATGAGAGAACAAAATGCTAACACGTTAACAACGTCCCCAGCAAATATACTGTATACAAATCAGAAAAGACCTGAAACCAGGGGAAAAGAAAGGGAAAGAAAGAAAAAGGAAAGAGAAAGAAAAAAAGATAAAGATAAACACAAAAACAGAACAATACTAAAAAAAAACAGAATATGATCAAATATGATCAGGCTAGTGCATAGATCAGTGCCACACACTAAATTTTGAGTGTATTTTGGTCTGTTAGAAAATAGTGCCTCCTAAAATTTTAAAGGAAGAAAGACATATATGTACAAAATAAGGGTTGATACAATGAAGGTATGGAAGATGAATGTAAAGATGAAAATTGTAAAAGATTTTATAAAAGGAATTGATAAGAAGTTGTTTGAAAAAAAGAAAGAAGATTTTTTTAAAAAAAGAAAAAAAGGAGAGAACGTGATCAGGCAGGAGACTAGAACAAAGCCATACACTAGTGATTTAGGGTATATTTTGATATGTTAGAAGAAACTGTATCTCAAAATTTTAAAAAGAGAACAACTTATATATATATGCCAAAAATAATGGTAACTACTATGAAGGGATAAAATATGACTCTAAAAATGAAAAATAAAAACTGTTTTTTTTTAAAAAGGGATTGATAGGATGTTGGTTGAAAAAGGGAAAAAGAAAAATTAAAAAAAAAACAGTTAAAAAAATTAACTTTGAAAAACTAATGAATCATGGTAAAAAAAAAAAAAGCCATGAATTCGATCTGTAGTATTCCCCTAGCGCTGGAGTTCTCCTTTCTCCTTGATCGGTAAACTTGGTCTTGGCTTGCTAGCTGTTCGTGCTGATCTTCTGGGGGAGGGGCCTGTTGCCATGGTTCCCATATGTCTTTGCCGGAGGCGGAATTGCCCCTACCTTGTCGGTACGGGCTAAGCAAGCTGCTCGGGTTTGCTCTCGGGAGCTTTTGTTCCCTGCAAGCTCTCGGTACAGCTTTGGAGGACCAGGGTGAAAATGGTGGCCTCCCAATCTCCACCTGGAGGAGCTGAGAACTCGGGCCCCGCTCCTCAGTGCACCCCCAGAGAAAAGCAGTCACTCCCGTCTCCCTGGTCTCCGGCCGCACTCCGTGCTCACCCGGCCTGTGACCGAGCGTTTCTATCTCTGGCACCCGACCCCGTGTGGAGTCTCCAAACCCAGCAGATCCCTGCGGTGTGCTCCCGCGCCACTTCTCCCTGGGGAGGGAGGGGAGTCTCCCCAGCTCTGCCGCTTGTTGGGTCCCTGCTGCAGAAGCAGTGGCCCGACTGGGCCGCGGATCACAGTTTATGGCAACCCCGAGCTGAGAGCCCGCGCCTTGGCTCCGTCTCTGCAGCTGGCTTCCCCGCTCCAATACCTGGGAGCTCTGGCGCACTCAGGCACCCCCGGTCTTTCTGTGACCCCGAGGGTCCTGAGAGCACACTGTCCCGCAAGGGTTCCACCCCCGCTTAGCCACTGGAGCGACGTCCCTCAGCGGAGCCGACTTCTAAAAGGTCCGATTTTGTGCTCCGCAGCTCTATCACTTGCCAGAAGCGGCCGTCGGAGGCCCCCTCCCCCGCCGTCTATCCTTCTGAATATCGCCTCGGATTCACTTCTCCGCACGTCCTACCTTCCAGAAAGTGGTCGCTTTTCTGTTCAGAGAGTTGTTGCTATTCTTCTCTTCGATCTCCTGTTGAGTTCGTAGGTGTTCAGAATGGTTTGATCCCTATTCAGCTGAATTCCGGAGACCAGACGAAATCCAGGTCTCCTACTCCTCTGCCATCTTGCTCCGCCCCAATATTTATTTCTTAATGTCTTTAGTTTTGGTTGTGTCACCCCTAAGAATTGAAATAATAATACTAGCTGTACCTATATCACAAATCTATATTAAGGATCAACTGATAATATATGTAAAATACACTTTTTTAAAACCATAAATTGATATACTAATGGAAATTATGATCACTATTTTCTGATCTTGCCAAAGTTTAATTTATTCAATTTTTATGAGTTGTGATGTTCTTGAAATGGGTTATTTTATAGATCCTATTTCACTGTTTACCTTACTTTGGAGATGTCCTTAGAATGTAAAAGGAAAAGTCATGTTTACGGCTACATACTTTGTGGATTAATGGTTCCAAGAAGAATCTTGGCTTCATCTTTTTGTTAGTTCTATCAAGTGGCATTCTGCCACTCAGGAATGCTCTAGTTATGATTCAAAAACTTTCAGAATTCACTTTTATGTTAGGATGGATAAGACTGATTACTTTGACTAAGACTAGTAATTAAGATTATCCTTTAAACAGTCTGACTACAGATAAAATGTGGACACAGCAGTAAGCACATTAAGTACATGTAGATCCGCCAAGGAAGTTGCTGCAACATGGTTTCCTCTTCCTGAAAGGTTGTTACCCTTCTCTTCCTGTTGAAACTTGACACATACTTTAGAATCCAACTTAGCTGTTACCTTTTCTATAATGATAATTCCCCCCAGAGAATCAATTCAAGGCCTTTCCTCATCACTAAAACACTACCTCTCTTCTACAACATTCTTAGAATACCAATTCTGGTATTCTTAGACTGTTAGTGGGGAGAAAAGTAAACTTCCACCATGTTTAAGCTTCTATTGTTTTAAGTCTCTATCATGGCAATCAAACTTATATCCTAACAAATGCACTTCTATACTGGGGATGCAAATAATTACATTTGGACAGAAAAAATTGTTTTATGTAATATAAATTGAGGAGTGCTTGGATAGCTCAGTCCATTAAGCACCTGACTCTTGATTTCGGCTCAGGTCATGATTTCAAGGTTGTGACATCAAGCCCTGCATCGGGCTCCATGCTGGGTATGAAGCATTTTCTCTCTTCTTCTCCCTCTGCCCTTCCCCAGACACTTCTCTCTCTCTTTCTCTCTCTCTCTCTCTCTCTAAATTTTTAATACAAATCAAAGTGGTATGTTAATGCAGCCATATTAACTCCCCTTTAGGCATATTTGCTGTTATTTGCTCTTTTAGCTAAACAGATCATCTAAGCTTTGGGTTTCAAATACATTTAGGTTGCTTGTTTACATCAATGACATTTTTTATGGTGTTTAACAGTATGCTCTTTTCTTCTGGAATAGGATTCCAAAAGGAGATTGCAGAAAGAGTATGACTTGAGCTTTGATATAATGTTGACTGTGGGTCTAAATCTAGACTATATTAGAAATTGTTTTGTTCATTTTCTATGTATTCACATAGGCTATTTCCATTTTCTGGGAGGCTCCTATATTTGGGATTACTTTATGTACTATTTATCCTTTTGATCTCAACATGAATATTATTTCCTTTGGGAAAGCCATCACTGAACTTACAGACTTATTAAAAATTAGTATGACATAGTACCATATTTTGTCACTGCAATTACTGCATTACTACTGTAATTATATAACACTTTGTATGAATTTTAATTTGATGGCTGATCTTCCCACCAGACTAAGTTCCATGAGTGCAGAGACAATGTCTATAAATCTTACTGATGTATCCTGAGCACCTGGAATATTTTATGTATTCAATAATTATTTGTTGGAAGGAGGTAAAGAAGGAGGGAAAGAGGAAAACTACCCAGCCATGAAAAGGAGAAGAACTAGAAGACACTATGGGGATCTGATTACTTGAAATACCCACATAATGAGGGAAAATATGTTTCTAGAGAGGAGGGATTTCAGTCATTAAAATTAATTTCATCAATTCTCTTCATTTTGTATGGGTAGAAAAAGAATAAGACTTTCCTTTTATTACTGTTATTTTCTTTCATATCCAAAAAATCAAAGCTCGAAATCTTTGCATATTTACAAATCAGCAGTTACCTCCAAAAAATCCTCTATAGCATCTCGGGATTTATGCCCAGGGTCTTCCATTTTTTCTTACTTCTTGAATAAGAATTTGCCAAGAGGGATTTGATCAGGCCCACCTCTGGCGCCGCCAGCCTGACTGAATTTCCTGGTCCACTAGGTGGTGTTGGAAATGTCACTTGAAGGAGTGCTGCCAAGTTAGAAAATGGACTGCTTATGGCTCCACATGCAGATAGGGACAGGTGTCTTCATCTGGCTGCTGCCTTTTCTGTGCCATGAGAAGTTTCTGTGAATACAAAAATTGATAAAGTTTCTTTTGAAATAGGGATTTTAAATTTCCAACACATTTCAACTAAAAATATTTGACAGAATTGATCCTCCCGCACATTGACACACATTTTTCACTTGGCTTCCAGAACACCACACTCTGCTGGTGTTCTTCTACCTCACTGACCCCTTCTTTTTGGTCCCTTTTGCTCATTAGAGTACCTCATAACTCATTCCTAGGGTCACTTCTCTTTCCCACCTGCACTTGCTCAGAGAGTTCATTTGTACTCTCAGTTCTGACCAGGATCTTTGCTGATATTTCCCAATTTTGTATCCCTAGCCATACTCTAGACCCATGTACCCAATCACTTAATTTGGCTGTTCACAGTCACCATAAATTCACCATAACAAAAAATGAACTTCTATCCCACTTCTATATTTGCATAATCTCAGTTGTTTGAAACCCAAGCTTCAGTTGTGAAAAGAAAAAAAACAAAGTGACATCAGGATGGCAGCCTCCAGGCTTCTCTCTTACATTTCAATGCTGAGCCAGCAAGACGTCTTGTGTACCCCATCTCAAAGTATATCCATACTTTGGCCATTTCTCAAATGACCTGCATCATATCTTGCCTGCATTATTAAATCATCTCCTATGTGGTCTCCCTGATTGTACAAAATCTTTGGTCCCTATCACCAAATCTTCAAATAACAACCAGAGTGATCCTTTCAAAACATAAGTCAGAAAGTGTCATCTGTCTCTCCAAAAATTGTAGTGGTTTCCATTCCACACAAAGTTACAGCCAGGTTCCTTTTCTTCACAGCCTTTTGTGATCTTCCCCCATGACCTGCCTAATCTCACCTCCTTTTCTGCTTGTTGCTTACTCTGCTTCAGCCACACTGGCCTGCTCACTGCTATTCAATTGCACCAGGCAGCTTCTCATACCAGGACCTTTACACTGGCATTCCCTCTGCCTGGAATGTTCTTTCCATCCATCCACATGGCTAACTCTCTTATGACCTTTGGGTTCTACTCAAAAATCATTTCCTCTGAGGTTTGTCCTGTACTACCCCATTACCACCTGACCCCTCCAACTGTGCTAGGTCTTCTTTAACCATATTAATTTAACCTTCTAATACTTTATTTAATTTATGTATTTTTGTGGGGCATTATGTATTTTCTATCATTCCTATGAAAATATAAGTTCCATTAATGCAGGGAATTTTTTCTTGCTTTATTTAATAACTAGAATTTGTTTCTGGTGCACAGTTAAGAGTTTAATAAATATTTATTAAACGGATGACACTTTGGCAGGAACAGGTCAAATTTGCCTGCTATCACCACTACTATTCAGTATGATACTAAGTAAGTCAATGAAAGAGAACAAGGAAAAGAAATGAGTTATAAATAACAGAAAGGGAGAGCCAAAAAACTGTGACTATGTACATATATAATTATCTACCTATAAAACAAAGTCATCTAAGAGATGTATAAGAACAAATGAAAGAATTCAGTAAAAAGGACACATTCATGCTCAATATGTATTTTTAAAAGATGAATAATTGTTCTATTTGCCAAAAGTAACTAAATTTAAAAACAGAGATCCTGTTTGCAATAAAAAAAAAGAATAAAATGCCTAAGAACACACGTAATATAAGAAGCTCAAGTTAGCTAAGCATAGGACTCTTGGTTTCAATCACTTCTTGGCCTTTTGGCTAAGATCAAGTGTAGGACTCTTGATTTCAGCTCAGGTCATGATCTCAGGGTTGTGAGATCAAGCCCCGCATTGGGCTTCCTGCTCAGTAGGGAGTCTGCTTGAGTCCCTCTCTCCCTCTGCCCCCTCCCCTGCTTGCGCTCTAAAATAAAGAAAGAAAAGTTCAAGGCTTACATTAAGAAAACTATCAAATAGTTTTAAAATGAATTAAATAGCATATCAAGTTCATAAACAGGAAGATGTATTATAGACAAAATAATTTTCCAAATAATTGATGATTTTAATGCATTTCAATCAAAATAGAAAAGGAAATTCATAACTTTTGCAACTTATTTCAAGTTCAAATGGAGGAAAATATTTAATACATTTCTACGAAAAGTAAAAAGAAAGGAAGGAGGGAAGGAGGGAGGAAGAGAGGAAGGGAGGGGGGGAAAGAAAGAGACAGATCAATATTATTAGTACAGGAATAGACCAGATCCATGACATTTCAAATTTCTTAGCAAAAGATGGACTATTAAATCATGTGCAGATAATCTGCTTTTTGTTAGGAAAATAACAAGTCAGACTGTACCTCAGACATACATCAAGTTCAATTTGTGATGGATCAAAATGCTACAACTAAACCATGTAAGTATTGTGAGAAATATAGGAGAATATCTTATAATTTTGCAGTAGAGAAGGGCTTCCTTAGGAAAGATACAAAATGCAAAAAGTCTAAGAAAAACATTACCCCCTTCGCCCTCATAAAAATGAACAGAAATAATTTTTTAAAATGGGTTAGCATAGGCATCATTAACATTCTGGATAAATATCCAGGATGCATAAAAATCTCTTTCAAATCAGTAGAAAAAAAGAAAAGCTTCCCAGAGGGCAAAATATATGAAAATATAGTTTACAGAAAAAGAGAAATATGGAAAAAATCTCACTGAAATCAGGGAAACCCAAACTGAAAGAGAACATGTTTTTTCCCATCTAACACATAAAAAAAGCTTAAAATATTGCCAAAATGTAGTATCAAACAAAGATATAGGGAAACGGAATATACTATATATTTCCTATATATAGTAGGAAATATATCCTACACTCCAAGGTAAGAGGTGAAAACCTCTGAAGCCACTTATTTAATGACTCAACTCCTCTGCAACTCTCTCTTGAAAAGGAAGAAAATGAGAGGAGCTTATAACAAGCACTCTTCTCGTCTTTTTGATACAGATTCCATTCTCTCTCCTTGATTCCAATTATTCTTATCAACCCAACCATTTGATACTTGACTACTTACTGACTCCCAATTATAAATGCTATAGCAAAACCCCCCAAATTTTACACACACACGCGCGCGCACGCGCGCGCACACATACACACAGTGAATCAGAGGGCACTGTCTCTGGGCTGCACAATCTATTGGATGAAGAAGAGCCTTCATAAGTATCTCTTATTCAAGATAGATTGTTAAGTGCTCCAATAAAGGCACACACCAAGTGCTATGGGACCATTGGGGAGGAAGAGATTAATTGCTACCATTACCACATTTTTAAAATCAATTTATCAGCATCCCAGCTTTGCAATTAAAGGAAATTTGCCAAGGCACTTAGAACAAAAGTATCTGTATATAATTTTCTTTCACTAATCTCCTCCAGATCCTTTCATTCTGTTACATACACTCAGCATGGTGGGTTTTTTTTTTCTTTTTCTTTTTTCTTTTTTCCTTTTCTTTTCTTTTCTCCACCTCCCCCCTCACCCCTACTTTCTAGTCAAAATATGACTCAGAATGGAAGACTGACTTTGGATACAGTTGCTGATGCCTTAGATTGCTTCACTCTTGCCATTTGTAATCTCAGAAATATCATACAATAAAGGTCATTCATTCTACCAGCATGAGAAATAGTTTTGGGGGAAAATTTATGCACATAGGAAACTTGTGACTTCCTTACACTCTAAAATTGTGAAGGATTTCTACCAGTTGTCTCTTTGGGAAATAATGTTCTGCTGATTATTTCTGCTTTCCTATTTGTTGCAAATTATATAATTTATCCAAATTGATAACAAAGTATGTAGAAAGTAAATTGAGTACAAGAGGCTGATTTTTGTTACCCATTTACAAATGAAGTTTCTCAATTTTTATTTACTTATTCTTTCAACTAAGATTTGTTGAGTACCTTTGAACTAAGTTCAAAGCACTCTTCTAGATGCTAGGCAACAGAGATGAACAAAATACACTAAGTCCCTAAACTCATTGGATTTATTTTCTCATAGAGGAAACCAACAATAAACAAACATTAACAGAGCACAATTTCAGATAGCACTAAGTGTTAAAAGTGGCAAGAAAGGGATGGATTTAGGGGACAGCAAGCGATAGGAGAAAAGGCTATTCTAAGATACAATGATAAGAAGAAATCTGAGCAAATTTCAAAAATTAGAACACATGCTATGTGACGATAGGAGGAAATGCCATTCCAAGCAGAGAGACTCACAAGTACAGACATAGAGAGGGAACTAGGTATATTCCAAGAACTCTTAGAAGTGGGGGGACCAATTATTCCAGTTTGTCAAGGTCTATGAAGATCCCTGGGAGGCTTGTCTTTCAATGTGAAAACAGAAAACCCTGGAAAAAAAAAATATTGAGTTGGAATCCTAACTTGGAAAATTGCCTTAACCAGAGCAGATGAAAAGTGGAGAAAGTAGTGGGAGATGAGTTTACTGAGGTAACCAGGTACCAAATAATGTGGAACCTTTAGAATCTGGTACAGAGACTCTGCATTTTAGTGTGACCAAGCCTTTGGAGGGGTATAATTAGGAGAACCATGTAATCTGAATTATTTGTTTTATTGAAATAAGTAGGCATCCTTCTTTTTGGGAAAGTTTACTGTTTTCTCTCTGGTCTCTCTGGGGAGACATCTTATCAATCTGAGCATTTCTGAAGGCCAGAGTCAGAAAATTCTGAGCAGAAGATTCACCTGCCCTCAACAATATTTCCAAGGACATATTTAGAAATAATTTTTTGTAAGTGCCTTCGTGCTTCTCTTTTAAGAATCTGGAGCAAATAGCCTTCTCATAGAGGAAAATGTTGAAATAAACTACAATGGGTCTGTTAATATAGGTATGAGATGTCAGACTATGGCCATGACCCATTAGTCACCTCTCAGTCATTCATAACTGAAGGTACCAATGTGATCACTAACATGATTTGAGCCCAAGAGCTCTTTATTCAGCAGAAATACTGAAGGTTTCTCTCACTACATTTTCTGTGTTAATGTCTCTTTTTTTATAGTGTTTTTCCTAGAAAGTCTCAAAGGAATTTCTCTAAGCTATGAAAATATCCTTATCTCTTGGCCCAAATGGAGAAATATACCCCTTCATGGCTAGAATGACTACCTCTAAATGGACTGCTTTGTTCAGTCCAAACTGTAACAGCAAAATACTAAAGTCTAACACTCTTTGATGCTGTGCTTCTCTCCACTGCTTCATTTTGTCTGAAGCACAGAGGCTGAGAAAACATTTTTAATTATTTTTTTAAAAAATTCTAAATTAAAATTGAAGAAAAGGAGAAAGAGATGGTGATATTACCAGTAGTAAGTAAAGGATTCAAGAGGAAAGAAAGATGAAGTAAATGTGAGAGACAAATTCCATTTAGTAAGGAAGAGCTAAAGCTCACTCCCTCTTTGGAGATCATAAAAAGCCTGGACATTTTCAAGTCCTTTCCAGTGGAGGGGCTGCACAATAGAAGGATGACATAGGATGCAAAGACGGAAAAGGTAAAGACAGACAGAAATAATTTATATGCACAATGTTTTTCCTAATTTCCTTTGACAGCAAGTTCTCCATGAATTAGACACTGCCCCTTTCTGATCAGAATTACTTCTACTTTGGAATACAGAGTGGAAAAAATTAATAGTAATTTAAAACAGTTGCATCAGAGTGAATGGATTAATGGTGAATCACTTTTATTTTAAATTTCCCTCTATGCCTTATTCCTTAAAAATGAGCAAAAACAAATTAAAGAATGAACATGTAGATGGAACTAAAATTACTGTTCACTAATTCTAGTTTAAATTTAGTTTAATTGGATTTCTAATTAATGAGATTTAACATAGGTATATTTAACAAAGTATACAGAACACAGAGTATAAATAACACAGGGTTATATGTGTATAACCTCACTGTATTTACAGTAGGTTTCTTCCCATTTATCTATATAGTGCATTTAAGAATCCTAACATTTGGATTACATATTTCATGAAATATTCATGTCCTCTTTAAGAAAGAAAAAGCTCATTTCACTGAACTTGTATTCCTGAGTTAGGGCAGATAGACTGTTTAGGAGATTATAAGCCTAGGGTACATATTGCCAGAGTCTTACAAAAAGAATAGTCTATATACAATGTGGTTTCCAGGTAGGCAGATAAGAATAATTACAAATGAAAAATATATAATTATGTGCACCATCTTTTTTGTTGTTTTGTTTTTTTATTATGTTATGTTAATCACCATACATTATATCATTAGTTTTTCATATAGTGTTCCATGATTCATTGTTTGTGTATAACACCCAATGCTCCATACAAAACGTGTCCTCTTTAATACCCATCACCAGGCTAACCCATCCTCCCACCCCCCTCCCCTCTAGAACCCTCAGTTTTTCAGAGTCCATTGTATGTCATGGTTCATCTCCCCTTCCCATTTCCCCCCCTTCATTCTTCCCTTCCTGCTATCTTCTTTTTTTTTTGTTTAAACATATAATGTATTATTTCTTTCAGAGGTACAAGTCTGTGATGCAACAGGCTTGCACAACTCACAGCACTCACCGTAGCACATACCCTCCCCAATGTCTATCACCCAGCCACCCCATCCCTCCCACCCCCCACCACTCTAGCAACACTCAGCTTGTTTCCTGAGATTAAGAATTCCTCTTATCAGTGAGGTCATATGATACATGTCTTTCTCTGATTGACTTATTTTGCTCAACATAATACCCTCTAGTTCCATCCACGTCATTACAAATGGCAAGATTTCATTCCTTTGGATTGCTGCATAATATTCCATTGTGCATATATACCACCTCTTCTTTATCCATTCAACTGTCGATGGACATCTTGGCTCTTTCCAAGTTTGGCTATTGTGGACATTGCTGATATAAAAATTTGGGTGCACGTACCCCTTGGATCCCTACATTTGTATCTTTGGGGTAAATACCCAGTAGCGCAATTGCTGGATCGTATGGTAGCTCTATTTTCAACTTTTTGAGGAACCTTCATACTGTTTTCCAGAGTGGCTTCACCAGCTTGTATTCCCACCAACAGTGTAGGAGGGTTCCCCTTTCTCCACATCCCTGCCAACATCTGTTGTTTCCTGACTTGTTAATTTTAGCCATTCTGACTGGTGTGAGGTGATATCTCATTGAGGTTTTGATTTGGATTTCCCTGATGCCGAGCGATGTTGAGCACTTTTGCATGTGTCTCTTGGCCATTTGGATGTCTTCTTTGGGAAAATGTCTGTTCATGTCTTCTGCCCATTTCTTGATTGGATCATTTGTTCTTTGGGTATTAGGTTTGATAAGTTCTCTATAGATTTTGGATACTAGCCCTTTATCTGATATGTCATTTGCAAATATCTTCTCCCATTCTGTCGGTTGTCTTTTGGTTTTGTGGACTGTTTCTTTTGCTGTGCAAAAGCTTTTTATGTTGATGAAGTCCCAATAGTTCATTTTTGCCCTTGTTTCCCTTTGGCGATGTTTCTAAGAAGTTGCTGAGGCTGAGGTCGAAGAGGTTGCTGCCTGTGTTCTCCTTTAGGATTTTGATGGACTTCTGTCTCACATTTAGGTCTTTCAACCATTTTGAATCTATTTTTGTGTGTGGTGTAAGGGAATAGACCAGTTTCATTCTTCTGAATGTGGCTGTCAAATATTCCCAATACCATTTGTTGAAGAGACTGTCTTTTTTCCATTGGGCATTCTTTCCTGCTTTGTCAAAGATGAGTTGACCATAGAGTTGAGGGTCCACTTCTGGGCTCTCTATTCTGTTCCATTGATCTATGTGTCTGTTTTTGTGTCAGTACCATACTGTCTTGATGATGACAGCTTTGTAATAAAGCTGGAAGTCAGGAATTGTGATGCCACCAGCTTTGCTTTTCTCTTTCAAAATTCTTCTGGCTATTCGGGGTCTTTTCTGGTTCCGTAAAATTTTAGGATTATTTATTCCATTTCTTTGAAAAAAGTGGATGGTATTTTGACGGGGATTGCATTGAATGTGTAGATTGTTCTAGGTAGCATTGAAATCTTCACAATGTTTGTTCTTCCAATCCATGAGCATGGAAAGTATTTCCATTTCTTTGTGTCTTCCTCAATTTCTTTCATGAGTATTTTATAGTTTTCTGAGTACTTTGCCTCTTTGGTTACATTTATTCCTAGGTATCTTATGGTTTTGGGTGCAATTGTAAATGGGATCGACTCCTTAATTTCTCTCTCTTCTGTCTTGTTGGTGTATAGGAATGTCACTGATTTCTGTGCATTGATTTTATATCCTGACACTTTCCTGAATTCCTATATGAGTTCTAGCAGTTTTGCGGTGGAGACTTTTGGGTTTTCCACATAAAGTATCATATCATCTGCAAAGAGTGAGAGTTTGACTTCTTTGCCAATTTGGATGCCTTTTATTTCTTTTTGTTGTCTGATTGCTGTGGCTAGGACTTCTAATACTATGTTGAATAGCAGTGGTAATAATGGACATCCCTGCTGCATTCCTGACCTTAGGGGGAAAGCTCTCAGTTTTTCCCAATTGAGAATGATATTCGCTGTGGGTTTTTCATAGATGGCTTTTATGATATTGAGGTATGTACCCTCTATCCCTATACTCTGAAGAGTTTTGATCAAGAAAGGATGCTATACTTTATCACATGTTTTTCCTGCATCTATTGAGAAGATCATATAGTTCTTGTTCTTTTTTTTTTTGTTAATGTATTGTATCACATTGATTGATTTGCAATGTTGAACCAAGCTTGCAGCCCAGGTATAAATCCCACTTGGTAATGGTGAATAATCCTTTTAATAAATTGTTGGATCCTATTGGCTAGTATTTTGGTGAGAATTTTTGCATCCATGTTCATCAAGGATATTGGTCTGTAATTCTCCTTTTTATGGGGTCTTTGTCTGGTTTTGGGATCAAGGTAATGCTGGCCTCATAAAATGAGTTTGGAAGTTTTCCTTCCATTTCTATTTTTGGAACAGTTTCAGAAGAATAGGTATTAATTCTTCTTTAAATATTTGGTAGAATTCCCCTGGGAAGCCATCTGGCCCTAGGCTTTTGTTTTTTGGGAGATTTTTGATGACTGCTTCAATTTCCTTAGTGGTTATAGGTCTGTTCAAGTTTTTTATTTCTTCCTGGTTTAGTTTTGGTAGTTGATACATCTCTAGGAATGCATCCATTTCTTCCAGATTATCTAATTTTCTGGCATAGAGTTGCTCATAATATGTTCTTATAATTGTTTGTATTTCTTTGGTGTTGGTTGTGATCTCTCCTCTTTCATTCATGATTTTGTTGATTTGGGTCATTTCCCTTTTCTTTGTGATAAGTCTGCCCAGGGGATTATCAATCTTGTTAATTCTTTCAAAGAACCAGCTCCTAGTTTCGTTGATCTGTTCTACTGTTCTTTTGGTTTGTTTCATTGATATCTTCTCTGGTCTTTATTATTTCTCTTCTCCTGTTGGGTTTAGGCTTTATTTACTGTTCTTTCTCCAGCTCCTTTAGGTGTAGGGTTAGGTTGTGTATTTGAGACCTTTCTTGTTTCTTGAGAAAGGCTTGTATTGCTATTTACTTTCCTCTCAGGACTGCCTTTGCTGTATCCCAAAGATTTTGAACAGTTGTGTTTTCATTTTCTTTTGTTGCCATGAATTTTTTAATTCTTCTTTAATTTCCTGGTTGACCCATTCATTCTTTAGTAGGATGCTCTTTAGCCTCCATGTATTTGAGTTCTTTCCGACTTTCCTCTTGTGATTAAGTTCTAGTTTCGAAGCATTGTGGTCTGAAAATATGCAGGGAATGATCCCAATCGTTTGGTCCCGGTTGAGACCTGATTTGTGACCTAGGATGTGATCTATTCTGGAGAATGTTCCATGGGCACTAGAGAAGAATGTGCATTCTGTTGCTTTGGGATAGAATGTTCTGAATATATCTGTGAAGTCCATTTGGTCCAGTGTGTCATTTAAAGTCTTTATTTCCTTGTTGATCTTTGCTTAGATGATCTGTCCATTTCAGTGAGGCGGGTTTAAGTCCCCCACTATTACTGTATTGTTGTCGATGTGTTTCTTTGCTTTTGTTATTAATTGGCTTACATAATTGGCTACTCCCATGTTAGGGGCATAGATATTTACAATTGTTAGATCTTCTTGTTGGATAGACCCTTTAAATAGGATATAGTGTCCTTCCTCATCTCTTATTATAGTCTTTGGTTTACAATCTAATTTGTCTGATATAAGGATTGCCACCCCTGCTTTCTTTGGTGTCCATTAGCATGGTAAATCATTTTCCAACCCTTCACTTACAATCTGTGGGTTCTTTGGGTCTAAAACGAGTCTCTTGCAGACAGCATATTGATGGGTCTTGTTTTGTTTTTGTTTTTTTTTTATCCAATCTGATATCTTGTGTCTTTTGATTGGGGCATTTAGCCCATTTACATTCAGGGTAACTATTGAAAGGTATGAATGTAGTGCCATTGTACTGCCTGTAAGGTGACTGTTACTGTATATTGTCTGTGTTCCTTTCTGGTCTATGTTGCTTTTAGGCTCTCTCTTTGCTTAGAGGATCCCTTTCAATAGGTCCTGTAGGGCTGGTTTTGTGTTTGCAAATTTCTTTAGTTTTTGTTTTTCCTGTAAGTTTTTTATGTCTCCTTCGATTTTCAATGAGAGCCTAGCTGGATATAGTATTCTTGGCTGCATATTTTTCTCGTTTAGTGCTCTGAAGATATCATGCCAGTCCTTTCTGGCCTGCCAGGTCTGTGTGGATAGGTCTGTTGTCAATCTAATGTTTCTACCATTGTAGGTTACTGATCTCTTCTCCCGAGCCTCTTTCAGGATTTTCTCTTTGTCTCTGAGACTCGTAAGTTTTACTATTAGATGTCAGGTTGTTGACCTATTTTTATTGATTTTGAGAGGGGTTCTCTGTACCTCCTGGATTTTGATACCTGTTTCCTTCCCCAAATTAGGGAAGTTCTCTACTATAATTTCCTCCAATATACCTTTTGCCCCCTCTCTCTTTCTTCTTCTTCTGGGATCCCAATTATTCGAATGTTGTTTCATCTTATGGTATCACTTCTCTCTCAAATTCTGCCCTTGTGATCCAGTAGTTGTTTCTCTCTCTTTTTCTCAGCCTCTTTATTTTCCATCATTTGGTCTTCTATATCACTAATTCTGTCTTCTGCCTCATTTATTCTAACAGTTAGAGCCTCCATTTTGGATTGCACTTCATTAATAGCCTTTTTGATTTCGACTTGGTTAGATTCTAGTTCTTTTATTTCTCCAGAAAGGGTTTCTCTAGTAACTTCCATGCTTTTTTCAAGCCCAGCTAGTATCTTTAAAATCATCATTCTGAACTCTAGTTCCGACATCTTACTAATGTCCTAATTGATTAGGTCCCTGGCCATCGGTACTGCCTCTTGTTCTTTTTGGTGAGGTGATTTTTTCCGTCTTGTCATTTTGTCCAGAGGAGAATAGATGAATGAGAGAACAAAATGCTAACAGGTTAACAACGTCCCCAGCAAATATACTCTAAACAAATGAGAAAAGACGTGAAACCATGGGAAAAGAAAGGGAAAGAAAGAAAAAAGAAAGAGAAAAAAAAAGTAAAAGATAAAGATAAAAACAAACAAAAACATAACAAAAAAAAAAACCAGAATATGATCAAATATCAGGGTGGTGCATAGATTAGTGCCACACACTAGATTTTTGGCGTATTTTGGTCTGTTAGAAGAAAGTGCCTCCCAAAATTGTAAAGAAAGAAAAACTTATATATGTATAAAAATAAAGGTAAATATGATGAAAGGATGGAATATGACTGTAAAGATGAAAATTATGAGATTTTATAAAAGGAATTGATAAATTGGTTGAAAAAAGAAAGAAGAGGATTTAAAAAAAGAAGGGAGAGAATGTGATCAGGCAGGAGACTAGAACAAAGCCATACACTAGAGATTTAGGGTATATTTTGATCTGTTAGAAGAAATTGTATCTCAAAATTTTAAAGAGAGAAATATATATATATGGGTAACTACTCTGAAGGGATATAATATGACTCTAAAAATGAAAAATGAAAAATATTTTTTATAAAAGGGATTGATGTTGGTTGGAAAGGGGAAAAAGTTAAAAAAAAAAACAGTTAAAAAAATTAACTTTGAAAGACTAAAGAATCATGGTAAAAAAGCCATGAATTCTATGTGCAGTATTCCCCTAAGACTGTAGTTCTGCCGTTCTGATTGATCAGTAAACTTGGTCTTGGCTGGCTGTTCTTGCTGATCTTCTGGGGGAGGAGTCTGTTGCCATGGTTCCCAAATGTCTTTGCTGGAGGCGGAATTGCCCCACCCTTCCCAGGTCCAGGCTAAGTAATCTGCTCGGGTTTGCTCTCGGGAGCTTTTGTTCCCTGCAAGCTTTCCATAAAGCTTTGGAGGAGAGTGAAAATGGCAGCCTCCTAATCTCTGCCCAGGAGGAGCCGAGAACTTGGGGCCCCACTCCTCAGTGAGCACCCAGAGAAACGCAGTCAGTCACTCCCATCTCCCTGGTCTCCGGCCGCACTCCATGCTCATCCAGGCTGTGACCGAGCATTTCTATCTCTGGCACATGGCCCCGTGTGGAGCCTCCAAACCCAGCAGATCCCTGCGGTGTGCTCCCACACCACTCCTCCCGGGGGAGGAAGGGGAATCTCCCCGGATCTGCCGCTTGTTGGGTCCCTGCTGGAAGAGCAGTGGCCCGACTGTGCCATGGATCACAGTTTATGGCAACCCTGAGCTGAAGGCCCACTCCTCGGCTCCACCTCTGCAGCCAGCTTCCCTGCTCCAATACCTGGGTGCTCTGCCACACTCAGGCACCCCCGGTCTTCCTGTGACCCTGAGGGTCCTGAGACCACACTGTCCCGCGAGGGTTCCACCCCCGCTTAGCCACTGGAGCGACGTCCCTCAGTGGAGCCGACTTCTAAAAGTTCCAATTTTGTGCTCCGCGGCTCTATCACTTGCCAGAAGCGGCTGACGGAGGCCCCCTCCCCTGCCATCTATCCTCCTGAATATTGCCTCAGATTCACTTCTCCGCACGTCCTACCTTCCAGAAAGTGGTCTCTTTTCTGTTCAGAGAGTTGTTGCTATTCTTTTCTTCGATCTCCTATTGAGTTCATAGGTGTTAAGAATGGTTTGATCCCTATCCAGCTGAATTCCTAGGACCAGACTAAATCCAGGTCTCCTACTCCTCTGCCATCTTGCTCTGCCCTAATTATGTGCACCATCTTAAGAAGAGACTTTACCCTGGAAGAAAGGAAGTTGGACAGTCATTGAGTAAAGTATCTTAAAATTAGGTTTGTCATGTTTTGGGAAGAAGCAACAGAAATTTGAAGAGAAGATAGGACCAAGTGAAGGATTGGCATGAGGGAAAGATTTTCTGAAAGCTTAAATTTGTTTAAATAAACTTGCTTATTTTTTTAGTGAAGTAGAGTTAACACTCAATGCCACATTAGTTTCAGGTTTACAACATAGTGATTCTATATGTCACGCTGTGCTCACAAGAGAGGCTACCTTGTCATTATACAAGAATATTACGATACCATTGACTATATTCCTATGCTGTGCTTTTATCCCCATGACTTATTCCCTAACTGGAATCCTGTACCTCCCAGTCCTCTTCACCCATTTTGCCCTCCCCTCCCACTATTGCTCGGAAACCCTGTTTGTACTCTATCATAGGTCTGTTTCTGTTTTTTGCTGGTTCTTTTTTTTTTTTTAGATTCCACAAATAAGTGAAATTATATATTTATCTTTATCTAATTTCAGTAGCATAATACCCTCTAGCTCCATCCATGTTGTCACAAATGGCAAAATCTCACCCTTTTTACCTTATTTTTTCTGGTATATTTAACATACAGTGTTGTATTAGTTTCAGGTGTACAATATAGTGATTCAACAATTCTATATATGACTCATCAAGATAAGTGTATCCCCTTCACCTATTTCACCCATCCCCCACCTATCTCCCCTCTGGTAACCACCTATTTGTTCTCTATAATTAAGAGTCTGTGTTTGGTTTGTCTCCCTCTTTTTTTTTTTTCTTTCATTATTTCATTTGTTTTGTTCCTTAAATTCCACACATGAATGAAATAATATGGTATTTTTTTTATGATTTACTTCAGTTAGTATTCTACTCTCTAGCTCCATCCATGTAGTTGCAAATAGCAAGATTTCATTCTTTTATATGGCTGAATAATATTCCTCTGTGTGTGTGTGTGTGTGTATGTGTGTGTGTGTATAACATCAATTCACAATTTCCTTATCACACTTGGGTTGTTTTCATACCTTAGGGTATTATAAATAATGCTGCAATAAACATAACTTTGCAAATTTGTGTTTTTGTTTTCTTTGGATAGATACTCAGGAGTGGTATTACCAGATAGTACGGTATTTCTAATTTTTGAGGAAACATACTATTTTTCACAGTGGCTATACCAATTTACATTCCCACAAACCATGCACAAGAGTTCTTTTTTCTCCACAACCTTGCCAACATTTGTTATTTTTTGTCTTTTTGATTCTAACCTTTCTGACAGGTATAAGCTGATACTTTTTTTATTTGCATCTCCCTGATGATTAGTGATGTTAAGCATTTTTTCATGTGTCTGCTGTCCATTTGTATGTCTTCTTTGGGAAAATACTTATTCATGTCCTCTGCCCATTTTTAATTGGATTGTTTGGTTTAGTATTTTTTAAGTTCTTTATATATTTTGGATATTAACCCCTTATTGGGTATGTCATTTACAAATATCTTCTCCCATTCAGTTGGTTGCCTTTTTGTTTTGTTGGTTTCCTTTTCTGTGCAAAAGCTTTACCTTTTGATGTAGTTTGTTTCTGTATCCCTAGCCTGAAGAGACATATCTAGAAAATTTTGCTAAGATGTTTTGTTTCAGGTCTTTAATTCATTTTGACTTTGTGTGTGTGTGTGTGTGTGTGTGTGTGTGTGTGTGCGTGTGTGTGGTATTAGAAAGTGGTCCAGTTCATTCTTTTGCTGGTAGTTATCCAGTTTCCCAACACCATTTATTGAAGGGACTGTCTTTTCTCCATTATTTATTCTGCCCCCTCTTCATAGATTAACCAACCATATAACCATGGGTTTATATCAAGGATGTTTATTCTGTTTCATTGATCTATGTTTTTATTTCTATGGCCAGTACCATACTTTGATTATTATACCTTTTAGTATGTCTGGAAATCTGGGATTGTGATAGTTCTAGCTTTGTTCATTTTTCTCAAGATTGCTTTAGCTATCTTGTGGTTCCATACAAATTTTATCATTTTTTCCCCCAGTTCTCTGGAAAATGCCATTGGTATTCTGATAGGGGTCACATTCAATCTGTATATTGCCTAGGGTAATGTGGACATTTTAACAATATTCTTCTAGTCCGTGAGCATGTAATATCGTTCCATTTGTTTGTGTTGTCTTCAATTATTCTCATTAGTGTTTTATAGTTTTCAGAGTACAGGTCATTCACCTCCTTGGTTAAGTTTATTCCTAGGTACTTTATTCTTTTTGGTGCAGTTGTAAATAGGATATTTTTCTTAATTTTTCTTTCTGATACTTTGTTATTAGTATATAGGAAATCAACAGATTTCTGTATATTCATTTTTTATACTGCAACTTTATTGAATTCCTTTATTCTGATAACTTTTTGGTGGATTATCTAGGGTTTTCTATGTATAGTATCATGTCTTTTACCAATGTGACAGTTTAATTTCTTCCTTACCAATTTGGATAACTTTAATTTCTTTACCTTGTCTGCGTTCTGTGGCTAAGACTTCCAATGCCAGGTTGAATAAAAGTGGTGAGAGCGGGCATCCTTGTCTGGTACCCAATCTTAGAGGAAGAGCTCTTAGTTTTTCACCACTGAGTATGATGTTAGCTCTGGGTTTTTCATATACAGCCTTTATTAAGTTGCGATATTTTCCCTTCAAACCCACTTTATTGAGACTTTTTATTATGAACAGATGTTGAAGTTTGTCAAATGGTTTTTCTGCATCTATTGAAATGACCATATGATTTAATCTTTGTTTTGTTAATATGGTATATCACATTGTTGATCTGTGAATATCGAACCATTCTTACATCCCCAGAATAAATCTCAACTTATTGTGGTGAATGATCCTTTTAGTGTATTGTTGAATTTTTTTTGCTAATATTTTGTGGAAGAATTTTGCATCTAATTTCCTCTATTAGTGTTATTGTCTCATTTTGGTATCAGGGCAATGCTAGCTTTGTAGAATATATTTGGAAGTTTTCCTTCCTCTTCTTTTTTGGGAATAGTTTGAGGAAAATAGGTATTACCTCTTCTTTAAATCTTTGGTAGAATTTACCTGTGAATCCATCTGGTCCCGAACTTTTGTTTTTGAGTACTAATTACTATTAGTTGATCTGTTCAGACTTTTATTTCTTTCTAATTCCACATTGGAAGTTTGTATGTTTCTAGGAATTATCCATTTCTTGTAGGTTGCCCAATTTGTTGACATATAATTTTTCATAGTAATTTTTCATTATTGTTTCTGTGATATCAGTTGTTACTTCCCTTGTTTCCCTTATTTATTTGAGTCCTCTCTTTTTTTTCATGATAAGTCTGATTAAAGGTTTATCATTTTTTAATATATTTTCAAAGAATCAGCTCTTGGTTTCATTGATCTTTTTAGTCATATTTTAGTCTCTATTTCATTTTTTTAATGCTCTGATCTTTATTATTTCCTTCTTTCCACTAACTTTGAGTTTTTTCCTTTTCTAGGTCTTTTAAGTATAAGGTTAGATTACTTATTTGGGATTTTTCTTTTTTCTTGAGGTAGGCCAGTATCACTATAAGTTTTCTCTTAGAACTGCTTTTATCTGAGCCCCAAAGATTTTGCACCATTGTGTTTTCATTCATTGTCTCCGTGTGTGTGTATATATATATATTTATATTTATATATATTTTTTATTTCCTCTTTGATTTCTTCACTGACACTTTGGTAGTTTAGTAGCATGTTGTTTAACCTTCACGTTTGCATTTTTAAATTTCTAGTTTCATACCATTGTGGTCAGAAAAGATACATGGTATGATTTTAATCTTCCTAAATTTATTGAGGCTTGTTTTGTGACCTAACCTGCAATCTCTCTTGGAGAATGTTCCAAGTGCACTTGAAAGAATGTATAATCTGTTGTTTTTGGATGGAATGTACTGTATATATCTGTTAAGTCCATCTAGACTAACGTGCCATTCAAAGACTATTTTCTTGTTTATTTTCTGCCTGGACAGACTACCCATTGATATAAATGGGGTATTATTATTATTGTATAACTCTCAATTTCTCCCTTTATGTATGTTAATATTTGCTTTATGAACTTAGGGGGTCCAATGTTGGGTGCATAGATATTGACAGCTATTATATACTCTTGTTGGTTGACCCCCTTTATCATTATGTAATGTCCTTCTTCATCTTGTTGTAGTCTTTGTTTTAAAGTCTATTTTGTTTGACATTTTTTTCCCTATTTTTTTCACTTCTGGACTGTATTGTGTTTAGGTCTGAAGTGAGTCTCTTATAGGAAACATAGAAGGGTCTTGCTTTTTTATCCATTTTGCTATCCTGTCTTTTGATGGGACCATTTAGGCCATTTACATTATAAGTCATTATAGATAGGTATGTACTTACTGCCATTTTGTTAATTGTATTCTGGTTGTTTTGTATTTCTCTTTCTCTCTCTCATATATTCGAGTATATATTCTCTCTCTCTCTCTCTCTCTTTCTATATATATCTATCTATATATCTATCTATATCTATATCTATATCTATATCTATATCTATATCTATATCTATATCTATATATATAATATCCTATCATCTATCTATCTATTTTTCTCTTCCTTTCTTATGACTGATGATTTTCTTTAGTGTTCTGCTTGGCTTTATTCTCTTTATTTTTTGTGTACCTATTATAGGTTTTAGGTTTGTGGTTACCATGAGGTTCATATATAACATCCTAAGCATATAACAGTTTATAGTTAGTTAATGTGAATGATTATTTGCTTGATGTTTTCCAAGAGATTCATTAACCTATCATTTTTTTAAATTCTTTTTTATTTTTGTTTAGTTTAGCTACTTTTCATTATTCAAATGTCCCAGATTGCCAATCTGTTTTCTGCATCCTCTAATCTGTTGATTCCCTCTAGTATATTTTCCATTTCATTTATTGTATTCTTCTACTCTGATTGGTTCTTTGTATTTTCTATCTTTGTTGAAGTTCTCATGGAGTTCTTGCATTCTTATCTACAATCCAGCGAACGTCTTTATGAGTATTACTTTAAACACTTTCTCAGGCATATTATTTAGTTTTTTTTTTTAAGTTTTGTTCTTTCATTTTTTTTATTTTATGATGTTATGTTAATCACCAATACATTACATCATTAGTTTTTGATGTAGTGTTCCATGATTCATTGTTTGCATATAACACCCAGTGCTCCATTCAATACGTACCCTCTTTAATACCCATTACCAGGCTAACCCACCCCCCTCCCCTCTAGAACCCTGTTTGTTTCTCAGAGTCCATAGTGTCTCATGGTTCTTCTCTTGTTCTTTCATTTGGAGAATAGTCCTCTGCCTCCTCATTTTATCTGACTTTCTGAGTTTGTTTCTCTGAATTAGGTGGAAAAGCTACTTCTCCTAAACTTGAAGGAATGGTCTTGAGTGATATTGGCTGGCTTATGTGGTCTGGAGGTTCTCAGGCATTCTGTTCCTGGAATGCCCTGGTTAGATGGCCAGTGCTGGAGTGACCATGGACTTGGGGAGTACTGGAGCTCTCTGAGCAGAGGGTATCAGAGAAGGACAGTTGATGCTGAAGTGGGTGCAAGCCAGGGTGTCCTGGCATGCTCTGTGCAAGGGACATTCTGGCAGGACAGCTGTAGCTGAAGTGGACATGGGCCAGGGCAATGCTAGGGCTCTCCACACAGAGGACAACCTGAAAAGATACCTAAAGCTGAAGTTAGTGCAAGCCTGAGATTCCTGGGGTCTCCATGCAGAGGCTGCCCCAGAAAGACAGCTGAAACTGAAAGTGGTGCAAGCTATGGTGTCCTGTGATGCTCAGCACAGGAGGCATCTGGGTGGGGTAGCTAGAGACAGAACCTACACAGGCCATGGTGTCCTGGTGCTCTCCATGTAGGTGACACCCAGGTGGGGCAGTTGAAACTGAGTGTAGGCCAGGAGGTCCTGTGGTGCTCCACACAGGGGGTGCCCTGGCCAAATAGCTGGAGCCAAGGTGGGCAAAGGCCATGAGTTTCAGGGGTGTTCCATGGAGGAGTTACCCTGGCAGTGTGGCTAAAGCCAAAACAGGCATGAGCTTGGGGGTCCCTGAGCACTCTGGCCCAAGAGTGCCTTAGCAGGCTGTATGGAACCAAAGTGGTGCATGCCTAGAATATTGGGGGTATTATGCACGTGTACCCTTGGCAGGATGGCTGGAGCTGTAGTAAGCACCGACCAGGTATATCTTAATCTTTGCCATGCTACAGCTGCCTTGGCCTCTAGTCCATGGCAGCCCCAGTGGCTGTGGTGGACTAGGGGTCTGGGGCTCACTTAGGCAGCAAGCAGGTCATGGCACCCAGACCCTGGTCCAGTCTGCGCTGTCAAGGTGGAGGGAGGAATGCAAACTGTGATGCTCACTGGCCCTTCCAACCCAGAGGAAATTTGAGCAGCTTTGCCACTATTCGGTGGAGTTCAAGTTGCTCTTTTTAACTACAACTTTTCTGTGTCCCAGGGTATCTGAGGCTGGTGTGGGCTAAGGGCCTAGGGCTAGCTAAGGCAGCAGGCCAGTTATAGCATCCAATCCCTGCTCCACCTGCACTATCAAGGTGGAAGGTGAATAGTGGTGCTTGCCAGCCCATCTCAACCACAGAGAGTTCTAGCAGCTCTCCCACATTTGGCAAGGTTCCAGGGCTAGTTATTTTATACTCTAATTACCCTTTTAAACCTTGTTTTTGTTTGTGTGCCCTGAGGAAGACAAATCTACTCATGGTCCCTCAGTACCATCCCCATCCACTGCAGTTCAAAGCATCGGGGATAAATGTTCCCTTTATTACCAGCTCCATCTCTTGCCATTCTCTATGTGGTTTCTATGTATTTTTTTTGTGCAGAAGATGTTCAGTGAGCCCTCAGTTCTTTTCCAGGAGGATCTGCTCTATAAATAGGTGAAGATTTGGAAATGTCCATTCAGGAACTGAGTTCAGGGTCTTCCTATATCACTATCTTGGACAGGAACCTTAAATTTAGATCATTTACATTTAAAGTAATTATTGATAAGTATGTACTCATTGTTATTTATTCGTTGTTTTTTGGTTGTTTTTGTAATTCTCTGTTTCTTTCTTCTCTTGCTGTCTTTCCTTGTGATTAATGACTCTAGTGTTCTGTTTGGCTTTCTTTCTCTTAATTTTTTTGTGTGGCTATTATAGGTTTTGGGTTTATGGTTACCATGAGGTCCATATGTAACATCCTATGTATATAAGCAGTCTGTATTAAGTTGATGGTAACAAGTTCAAACACATTCTAAAAAAACTTTATACTTCCCCTCCATGTTTTATGTACACGTGTCTTTTACACATCTTATTTTGTGAGTCTCCTTATTTTTAAAGATAAAATTGATTTTACTGCTTTTGTTTTTTTAACTTCATATTAGCTTTATAAATGACTGTACTACTACCTTTACTGTATGTTTGCTTTTACTCATGACTTTTTTTCTTTCATAATTTTCTTCTAATTATGGCCTTTCCACTTATAAAGAAGTCCCTTTAACATTTCTTGTAAGGTCAGTTTAGTGGTGATGTGCTCCTTTAACTTTTGTTTGTCTAAGAAACTCTTTATCCCTTCTTTAATTCTGAATGGTAACCTTTCTGTGTAGGGTTGGTTGTAGTTTTTCCTGTTTGTTTTCTTTTTAGTACTTTGAATATATCCTGCCCCTCTCTTCTGACCTACTATGTTTCTTCTAAAACGTCAACTGAAGGCCTTATGGAGATTCAGTTGTACGTTACTAGTTGCTTCTCTCTTGTTGCTTTTAAAAAAAATATTCTTATCTTTGACATTTTAATTATTATGTGTCATGGTGTGCACCACCTTGGATTCATATTGCAAGGGACTCTCTATGCTCCCTGAACCTGGATGTCTATTTCTTTCCCCTGGTTATGTAGGTTATCTGCCCCTTTTTTCCTTCTCCTTCTGGGACCCATAGTTTGTTCACTTGATATTGTCCAAGAGATCACTGAATGTATCCTCATTTTTTAAATTTTTTTTCTTTTTAAGGTTCAGCTTGTGTACATTCCATTACCCTGTTTTCTAGGTCATTAATCCATTTTTTCTACATTCTGTAATCTGCCTCCCTCTGCTATATTTTTCATTTAATTTATTGTATTTTTCTATCTGATTGGTTCTTTTCTATATTTTCTATCTCTTTGTTGAAATTCTCACTGAGTTCATCCACTTTTTCTCCAATCTTATGAGCATTTTTATTACCATTACTTTGAACTCTTTATCAGGTAGACTTGTTATCTCTTTTTCGTTTAGTTCTTTTCCCAAGGTTATATCCTGTTCTTTCATTTGGAGTATGCCTCTGTCTCCTCATTGTGCTCGATTCTCTTTTGTTTCTATGAATTAGGTGGAACAGCTAGATCTCCTAAACTGGAATAAATGGCCTTTGTTTTGTCTGTCCTTTATGTAGGTTGTGTGTCTAATGACTTTGGCTAGCTAGAGTTGGGACTGGGGGCGGGGGGAGGCGGTGTCCCAGGGCACTCCACTCTCGATTGCCTTGGTGGCATGGCCTGAGCTGAAAGTGTTTGTTGTGATGGTCCCAGGGTTCTTTGCACAGAATGTGCCCTGGCTGGACTGCTGAATTGGGCATGGGCCAGGATAGTCCCTGGGCTCTCTGCACAAAGAGCAACCTAGAAGGAAAACTGAAGCTTAAATGGGTACAAACTGGAGTATCCTGGGGTACTATGTACTCGGGGTCACCCTGGTGTGGCAGGTGGAATCAAAGCAGGTGCTTGTTGGCAGGTCCTGGAGTGTTCCATGCCAGGGGCACCCTGGTGGCAACTGAAACTAAGGTGGGCATGGGATGGTAGTTTCAGGTTGCTACACACACAGGACACTCTGGCAGGGTGGCTGGAGTGAAAGCAATGCAGGCTGGGTGGTCCAAGGGCTCTCTGCACTGGGGGTGCCCTGGCAAGTCATCTGGAGCTGAAGTGGTACATGTGTTGTGCCTGTGTTACTTTGGCAAAACAGCTGGAGCTATAGTCAGCACTGACCAGGGATGTCCTAGTATACGCCAAGATGGGGTAGCTGGAACTGGTGTGGGCTAGGGTACTGTGACTCACTGAGGTGGCAGGCTGGCTAGGGTGCCTGGATGCTCCCATCTGCACTATCAAGGTGGAGGGGACACAAACTGTGGTGCTTACCAGCCCTTCTGACCCAGAGAGAATTCCAGTACCTCTCTCTCTCCATTTGGCAGGGTCCTAGGGCTGATTCCATTATTTTAGTTGCCCTTTTGAACTATGGCTTTTTCTGTGCTCCAGGGCAGAAGAATCTGCTCATAGTCCCAAAGTATTATGCCTCCCTACTGAGGTTCACAATGTTAGAGGTGTGGGTTCCCTTTGTTACTCTATCTCCATCTCTGTCTTATTGCCATTCTCTATGTGGTCTTCAGGGGGAACTGCTGTATAAATAGGTGTAGATTTGGTATGTCTGTGTGAAGGTGAGTTCATGGTCTTCCTACATTGTTATCTTGGACCAAAACCTATCCAGCATTAATTTCCAAACTTAGTAATATTTAGCCACGTATGTGCTCGGCACCAAACAGGCAAATAAGTGAGACTTTACTTGGCCTTTAGAAAAGATTAATTATCATTTATTGAGCTTCTATGTGCTGGCTACTGGATGCTTTATTATCTCATTTTATTCTGACAAAATTCAGACATTTCAGCTAATTTAAATGTCACAAATATCATTAGTGTTCATCCCTACCCAGTTTTCATGTCCTTTCTGGCACATGGGAAACTACAGTTCCCAGGTGACTTGAAGTCAGGCAAAGCCATAGGACTAGTGCTAGCCAGTGACATGTGAGTTCAAGTGAAAAAGAGCCACTTTCTGGACAGGTCTTTATGAGCTTGCATGATACCTCCATAACTTTTTCTTTTTTGAATAAACTTGGAGGCCACATATGAAGATGGCAGAGACACAGGATGGGAACAACCTGCATCCCTTAGTGTTTGGAAGAGTTGCCTAATCCATGTTGGACTTATTATGAGCAAGAAATAAATCTTTCTTGCACTAAATAACTGAAATTTCTACTAAAATATAGAACATACAGTTGTCAAAGTGTAGGATGACGATATTGAAGTCAATACTTGCCTAACTCTAAAGACCAAGCTCTTTCTACTGTGTTATACAGCCTCTAATAAGCAATGTAAAAATTGCTGTTACATGATGACTCAGACTTTACATGGTCTATAAACTCAGAACAAGGTCTCGATGGTAAGGTAGCTGGGCTTTGACTTGGATCTTGAAGTGAATGGTGAAGAATGTAGGGCATTATCAACAAAAAGAAAGGAGAGTTGTATAAAACCAGGCCTTAGGGCTGCCATGAGAATAGATTCTTTGAGGAGAAGATATATATGCTGGAAAACCACAGAATATAAGATTAGCGTACAAGAGGAGCTATTTTCTTGAGCATCTCAATGCTAAACTGAGGAACTTTGATTTAGGACAGTAATAAATGGCTGAGAAAGTGCTGGACCAAGTCAATAGCTTCAGCTTTGCTGGACACAAGGATCTCCTGTTTAAAGTGTGGGGTAGATTGTGACTAATCTCTAAGATCCCTTCCAATTCTATGTCTTCAAATATACATCTCACCGATCCTTTATTTAGGGAAAATTAAAGCCAATACGATTGATAATCAGATTTTTAATAAAGTGACTAATAATCACCTAGAGTTAGAAACCTTCCCATACTTAGACCAGCACATAAATATTTTTACACTGATTTTGCCACAAAGAGAAATGTCAGAGGAATGATTCTGCTGCTGTGGTGATAGATATCTATGGGTATATAGGCTAAATTGACTAATATTTTTGTTTCCATTACAAGTAGGTTCTGCCCTCATTGCCTTTTGTTAGGCAATTTATTATCACCACTTTCCTGGAACTTGATCACCAATCTGTCCTCTAATCCTCATTTCATCTCTCTCCAAAGCATTTCTTTCTCAGGAAGCCCCTCTATTTGGAGGCAGTGGGAAAGGTAACATTGCATGACTGCATATGAGCATAGGCATATATTGACTGTCCTATAAATGCTAGCAATCTGTTGAACACTAAAGATTATATAAATCTTAGCAGCTTTACTGATGCTTCATACACAAGCAGCTGTTGTTTCTTGGTCGCCTGATTAAATATGCTGCAAAATTTCTCCCAAGAAAATCTCACCAAAGTTGATTCCAGCAAATCCTTCACAACATCTCTGCTAGCAACTTCAGTTTCTAAGCAATTCAAAGAAAATACCCAATCAATAGCAATTCTTTCAAGGGGGCTGCTCTTTCTCCTTTTGAGACAAGGTATTTATAACACCAGACCAAGTGTTCTAGTCTTGGCTCTGCACTAACCAGCAGTCACTCAACATTTTTTAAAATGAAGTTCTGAATATTTTAGAGACATGTGGAATAAAATGTGTTTTTGACAATATGTCTCTATCTACATAACTGTATCTGTTTCTATAATATATATATACACACACACATATATATATAAAGTAGAAAAATTATGGGCTATATATTTAGAGACAAAGTCAGAAAAATGCTTAAAGCTATCAAATATCAACATTATGAAATTAATCATCTGTGAAATATTCACTGGAGAAATCAAATCAAAAGCCTACCTAAGGTTCTAGTTCAAGATGGCAATATAGGAAGACCCTGAACTCATCTCCTCCATGGACACCCCAAAACTATACCTCTTTATAGAGCAATTCATCCTGAAATAGAACTGAAGCCTAACAACACCTTCAGCACAACAAAAGATAGACCACGTAGAGAATGGCAAGAGAGACCAAGACAAGATAACAAAAGAAACATACATCTCTGATGCTGCAAACTAGTTGGGAGGGATAGTACTTTGAGCAGATTCATCTGACCTGGGGCACAGAAAAAAAGCTTTGGTTTAAAAGAGCCACAGGAATATAGAGGAACTAGCCTTGTACCCTGCCAAACAGCAAAGGAGCTACTAGAATTCTCTCTGGGTTGGAGGGGCTTACAAGTACCCTGGTTTATGTCCCTGTGGAAGGGAGTAGGGTTGGGTTGCCCTAGCTGACCTCCTGTCTCAGTGAGCCCTAGGACTCTAGCCCACAGGAGCCCCAGCCATCCCGTGAAGGTAGCCCCTGTGCAGAACACCCTGAGATACCCCAGTCACTGCTCACTATAGCTCCAGCTGTTGTGTGAAGGTGACACAGATGCAAAGCACCCCCAGAATTCTACAAGGCCACATCACTTTGGCTTCACCCTCCCAGCTAGGTGCCTACTGCTTGGAGCACCCTTGACAAAACTTAGCCCATTTTTACCTAGGTTCTGGCCACCCTGTCAAGGTGTTCCCTAGGCAGATAACCTCTAGAAACCCTGGCCTAAGCTGCCTTGGCTCCCATTGCCCCACCAGGATATCCCCTATGCTGAGCAATCCAGGAAAACCCATCCACTTTAGCTTTAGCCATCCTGTCACAATACTCCCCCCACCCCCACAACCCATGTTCCACTTCAGCTCTGACTGTTGGGATGCCTGCTGTATGGAGATTCAGAGGACCCTACCAGCCCATGTAGAATTTTGGTTCCAAGGATCCCACAAAGGGATCCTCTGTAAGGAGAGACCCAAGAGACCCCAGTTTGTATCCACTTCAGTGCCAGCTATCCTGCCCACATACCCTCTGCACAGAGAGCCCCAGTACTGTCCAGGACTATACACACTTTAGCTCTGGGCATCACACCAGGGAAGCCCAGTACAGAGTGCCCCAGGAATCCCAATCCACCCAAGCCAAAGTGATGAGACAGTCTACACAGAGGATGGCCATACAGAATACCATTCCTTCAGGTTTAGAAGTATAGACACAAATACAGAGAGTGAAGCAAAATAGGGAGACAGAGGAATACACTCCAAATGAAAGAACAAGACAAAACTTCAGAAAAAGGACTAAATGAAAAAGAAATAACCAATCTAATCTACCTGATAAGAGGTTAAAATAATGATCCTATAGATAGATACTCACCAGGCTGGAGAGAAGAGTGTAAGATCTTGGTGAGAAACTCAACAAAGAGATAGAAAATATTAAAAAGAACCAATTAGAGTAAAAGACTACAATAACTGAAATGAAAAATACACTACAGATGATGAATAGTAGATTAGAGGATGCAAAGAATGGATCAGTGATCTGGAAAACAAGGTAATGGAAAGTACCCAGGCTGAACAGCAAAAATAGAATTTAAAAGAATGAGGATAGGTTAGGGTATCTATTGGATAGCATCAAGCAAACAAACATCACATTATAGGCGTGCCAGAAGTAGAAAAGAAAAAGGGGCAAAAAACTTACTTACCTAATCTAATAAAGGGAAATACACACTCAAGCTAAGGCAGAGAGTTCCAAATAAGTTGAAACCAAAGAGGTCTATAACACCACACAATAATTAGAATTTCAAAGGTTAAATGTACAATCATTTTTTTATTGTTATGTTAATCACCATATATTACATCATTAGTTTTTGATGTAGTGTTCCATGATTCATTGTTTGTGCATAACACCCAGTGCTCCATGGCGAATGTACCCTCTTTAATACCCATCACCAGGCTAACCCATCCCCCTACCCTCCTCCCCTCTAGAACCCTCAGTTTGTTTTTCAGAGTCCATCGTCTCTCATGGTTCGTCTCCCCCTCCGACTTACTCCCCTTCATTCTTCCCCTCCTGCTATCTTCTTCTTTTTCTTTTTTCTTAACATATGTTGCATTATTTGTTTCACAAGTACAGATCTGTGATTCAACAGTCTTGCACAATTCACAGCGCTCACCATAGCACATACCCTACCCAATGTCTATCACCCAGCCACCCCATCCCTCCCACCCCCCACCACTCCAACAACACTCAGTTTGTTTCCTGAGATTAAGAATTCCTCATATCAGTGAGGTCATACGATACATGTCTTTCTCTGATTGACTTATTTCACTCAGCATAACACCCTCCAGTTCCATCCATGTGGTTGCAAATGGCAAGATCTCATTCCTTTTGATGGCTGCGTAATATTCCATTGTGTATATATACCACCTCTTCTTTATCCATTCATCTGTCGATGGACATCTTGGCTCTTTCCACAGTTTGGCTATTGTGGACATTGCTGCTATAAACATTGGGGTGCACGTACCCCTTCGGATCCCTACATTTGTATCTTTGGGGTAAATACCCAGTAGTGCAATTGCTGGATTGTATGGTAGCTCTACTTTCAACTGTTTGAGGAACCTCCATACTGTTTTCCAGAGGGGTTGCACCAGCTTGCATTCCCACCAACAGTGTAGGAGGGTTCCCCTTTCTCCACATCCCCGCCAACATCTGTCATTTCCTGACTTGTTAATTTTAGCCATTCTGACTGGTGTGAGGTGGTATCTCATTGAGGTTTTGATCTGGATTTCCCTGATGCCGAGCAATGTTGAGCACTTTTTCATGTGTCTGTTGGCCTTAAATGTACAATCTTAGAAGCAGCAAGAGATAAGCAAAAAGTTATGTACAAAGAAAACCCCATAAGGCTATCAGCTGATTTTTCAGCAGAAGGGAATGGTATCAAAATGCTGAAAGAAAAAAGAACCTACAGCCAAGAATACTCTAACCAGCAAGGTTATCATTTAGATTTTAAAAAGAGATCAATAGTTTACCAGACAAATGAGAGTTAAAAGTTTCATCACCATTAAATCAACATTAGAAGGGGACTTCTTTAAGTGAAAAAGGCCAAAATTAAACATAAGAAATGATGAATAAACACAGGTAAAATACAACAATGTATACATATAACATGGGGGTAAAAACAATTATTTTAGGATGGATTCAAACATAAGTGCCATCAACTTAATATAGACTTCTATATACTTAGGTGTTATATATTAGCCATACAGTAACCACAAACCACAAACCTGTAATAATTTCATAAAAAAAATAGAAATAAAGCCAAGCATAACACAACAGAAAGTTATCAATCACAAGGAAAGGGAGCAAGAGAAGAAGAAAAACAGAAACTACAAAAACAATCAGAAAACAATAAAATGGCAATTAGTATACATCTATCAATAATTATTTTAAGTATAAGTGGTCTAAATGCCCCAATTAAATGACATATGTTGGTAAAGTGGATTAAAAAAAAAAAAAAAACAAGACCCATCTATATGTTTCCTATAAGGGACAAACACATACAGACTGAAAGTGAAGGATGGAGAAAGGTATTCCATGTAAAGAAAAGCAAAAAAAAAAAAAAAAAAAAAAAAAAATCAATACCTATATCAGACAAAATAGACTTTGAGACAAAGAAGGGTGTTATATAATGATAAAGGGGTCAGTCCAACAAGAGGATATAACAGTTGTAAATATCTATGCAGCCAACATTGGAGCACCTAATAACAGATATCTTACAGTAATACAATAATAATAGGGGACTTCAACAACCAATTTACATCAATGGATAGGTCATCAAGGCATAAAATCAATAAGGAAACAGTCTTTGAATGACACATTAGTCAGAGAGACTTAATAGTTGTATACAGAACATAGCATCCCACCACCACCACCAAAACAGAATACACATTCTTTTTAAGTACATTTTCCAAGATAGATCACGTTAGGCCATGAAACAAATCTAAATAAATTTAAGAAGACTGAAATTATATCATGAACATTTTCTGACCAAAACAGTGGGAAACTAGAAATCAGTCATAAGGAAAAAAAAAAAAAAAACTAGAATAAAAAGAAACATGGAGACTAAACATGTTGCTAAAAAACCAGTGAGTCACTGAAGAAATTGAAGAGGTTATCAAAATATGCATGGAGACAAATACAAATGAAAACACAATGGTCTAAAGTCTTTAAGATGCAGCAAAAGCAGTTCTAAGAGATAAATTCAAAGTCATACAATCTTACATCAAGAAAAAAGTAATTTCAAATAAATAATATATTATACCTAAAGGAACTGAAAAAATAGATCAAACAAAACCCAAGGTTGGTAGAAGGAAGGAAATAATAAAAAGCAAAAATAAATGACATAAAGACTAAAAAATAAAAAAAATCAATGAAAACAAGAGCTGGTTCTTTGAAAAGATACACAAAATTGATAAGACTTTGGTCAGACCTATCAGGAAAAAGAGAGCACTCAAATAAATTGTTATAAATGCAAGAGAGGAAAGAAAAGAACAACCTACACTGCAGAAGTACAAAGATTATAAAAAACTACTACAAAAATTATATACCAAAAAATTAGATAACAGAGAAGAAAATGCATAAATTCCTAGAAACATATAATCTTCTAAAACTAAATTAAGAAGAGAGAGAAAATCTGGACAGACCAATTTAGTAATGAAATTGAATTGGCTATCAAAAGCTCCCAACAAAAGTCCAGGACAGATGGAGTCACAGGTGAATTCTACCAAATTCTACCAAATCCTCTTCTACCAAAGAGGAAGGAAGGCTTCCAAATGCATTCTATGAGGCTGGCACTACCCTGATACCAAAACCAGACAAAGACACTACACAAAAAGAAAACTATATACTAATAACCCTGACGAACCTAGATGCAAATTCTCAACAAAATATTAGCAAACCACATTCAACAATACATTAAAAGAATTATTCACCACAATCAAATGGGGTTTATTCTGGGAATGCAAGGATGGCTCAATATTCACAAACCAATCGATGAGATATACCACACTAACAAAATAATGTAAATCATATGATCATTTCAATAGATGCAGAAAAAAGCATTTGACAAAATCCAACATCTGTTTATGATAAAAATTCACAACAAGGTAGGTTTAGAGACAACCTGCCCCAACATAATAAGGACCGTATATGACAAACCCTCAGCTAATATCATACTCAATGGTGAAAAACTGAGAGCTTTTTCTTTTTTTTTTAAGATTTTATTTATTTATTTGACACAGAGAGACACAGGGAGAGAGGGAACACAAGTGGGGAAGTGGAAGAGGGAGAAGCACTCTTCCCGCTGAACAGGGAGCCCAATGCAGGGCTCGATCCCAGGACCCTGGGATCATGACCTGAGCTGAAGGCAGACACTTAATGACTGAGCCACCCAGGCACTCCTGACAGCTTTTTCTGTAAGATCAGAAACAAGACAAGGATGTCCACTGATGCCACTTTTATTCTGCATAGTACTGGAAGTCCTGGCAGCAGCAGTAAGACAAAAAAAAGGAAAGGAAAAAAAAAAAAAAGGAAGGCAAGGCAAAAGGCAAGGCATCCAAACTGGTAAGGAAGAAGTTAAAGTGGTACTATATGCAGAAGACATGACACTACACATAGAAATTCCTAGATTCCACCAAAAAACTATTTGGAGTAATAAATGCAGTGCACTTGCAGAATGCAAAATTAATATATAGAAATCTGTTATGTTTTTATACACTAATAATAAAGTAGCATAAAGAGAAATTTTTTAAAAAATTCATTTACAATCACACCAAAAATAATAAAATACCTACCAATATACTTAAGCAAAGAGGTGAAAGACCTGTAATTTGAAAACTATAGAACACTGATGAAAGAAAATGAAGATAAAACACACAAAGGGAACACATCCCATGCTCAAGGATAGGAAGAATATTGTTAAAATGTGCAAACTACACAAGGCAATCTATAGATTCAATGCAATCCCTATCAAAATAGTAACAGCATTTATTGTAGAACTAGAATAATACTAAAATTTATATGGAACCACAAAAGATCCTGAATATTGTCAATGGAGTCTTGAGAAAGAAGTACAAACCTGGAGGTATCACAATCCCAGATTTCAAAATATACTATAAAACTGTAGTAATCAAAATAGTATAGTAGTGGCACAACAATAGACACACAGATCAATGGAATGGAATAGAGAGCCCAGAAATAAGCCCACATCTATATGGTCAATTAATCTAAAACAAAGGACACAAGAATATACATTGGGGAAAAGACAGTCTCTTCAAGAAATGGTGTGGGGAAAACTGGACAGCTACATGCAAAATCAATATTGAAACTGGATCATTTTCTTACACTATACATTAAAATAAACTCAAAATGATTAAAGACCTAAATTGGAAACATGAAACCATAAAACTAGAAGAAAACATAGGCAGTAATCTCTTTGACATTGGCCTTAGCAACATTTTCTAGGTTTGTCTCCTTAGACATGGGAAACAAAAACAATTGGGACTATACCAAAATAAAAAGCTTTTGTACAGTGAAGGAAACCATCAGCAAAACAAAAGGGCAACCTACTGAATGGGAAAATATATTTATAAGTGATATATCTGATAAGGGGTTAGTATCCAAAATATATAAAGAACTTATACAACTCAATACCAAAGAAACACAAATAATCTAACTAAAACTGGGTAGAAGACCTGAATAGACATTTTTTTCCAAAGAAGACATACAGATGGTCAGCAGATAATGACTAGATGCTCAAGAGCCCTAGTCATCAGGAAATGTATATCCAAACCACAATGAGGTATCACCTTACACCTGTCAGAATGGCTAAAATAAGAAGGACAGAAATAAGTTTGGTGAGGATGTAGAGAAAAATGAACCCTCATGCACTGCTGGTGGGAGTGTAAATTGATGCAACCACTGTGGAAAACATTATGTCATTTCCTTAAAAAAAACTAAAAATAAAAATACCATATGATCTAGTAATTCCACCACTGGATCCTTAAAGAAAATGAAAACACTAATTTGAAAAGATAAATGCACACCTATATCTATTGCAGCATTATTTACAATAGCCTACATATGAAAGCAACCAAAGCATTCACTGATGAAAAGATAAAGAAGATGTGAGACATGTGTACATACACACATAATACACACACACACACATAATAGAACATTAGCCATAAAAAGAATGAGATTTTGCCACTTGCAACTACAAAGATGAATCTAGAAGGTATTATGCTGAATCAAATAAGGCAGAGAAAGACAAATACCATGTGATTTCACTTATATGTGGAATCTAAAAAAAACAAAACAAAAAAATGGACAAACAAAAATGCAGAAACATACTGATTAGAGAACAAACTGGTGGTTGCAAGAGGGGAGAGGGATGGCCAGAAGGGCAAAATGGTGAAGAGGAGTGGGAGATATGGGTTTCCAATTGTGGAATGAATAAATCATGGGGATAAAAGGTACAGGGTAGGTAATGTAGTCAGTGGTATTGCAGTAGTGTGGTATGGTGACAGATGGTAGCTACACTTGCCATGAGCACAGCATAATGTATAGACTTCCTGAATTACTATGTTGTATACCTGAACCTAATGTAACATTGTGTGTCAAGTATACTTTGACTTAAAAAAAAAAGTCTAAAATGTGGTTTGCAAGACTATTATTCACAAAGGCAGGGTTCTACCTAAGTCTATATAAGAGTTTTGTGAAGTTCTCTGATGCCCAGTGTTTATACTTATATCTCAACTGAGATGTCACTTCCTCTAAGACATTTCTCTGTTGGAATCATATGCCTTTTATTTATACCTATACTGTCCTCAGTAGTTACATCATCACATTTGTCTGATTTTCCATTAATAATTACTTTTAAGAAAGGAACCATACTGTTTCAATTGTTGTATCCCTAGCAATTAGCACAGTGCTTGATACATAGTATGTTCTCAGTTTTAAAAGTAAATTGTTGAAAGATTTATTGAAAATTTGTATGTTCAGGGTATTATCGTCTTAGAAGTGGTACACATCAATTACTATGTCCCATTATAAGGATAAGCTTTCAGCAAATGCACCGTTTTTTCTCTCTTGCCCCAAGACTTTTATATATGTTACTCCCTAATCCTGGAATGCTTTCCCCAATGAATTCATTAGTGACTCTTACTTTCCATTCTAACATCTGGTTATGTAGTACCTCCTCAGGCGTCCTTCTTTGACCACTCACCAATCCACATCTTCCTTTATATATCCACTAACATCTGTCATTGCATTTATAGTCTTTATCATTGTGTATACTTGTTTAAATATTTGCTTAATGTATGTTCTTCCACTAGCAAGTAAGCCCCATGCTGGCAGACGAATGTTCTTGCCAATCACTCTATCCCATCATCAAGCAGAGTGTACGGCATACTAAAAGAATTCAGTAATGACTTCTTGAGTTAATAAATAAGTGACCTTATAGATTTAAAAATGAGAAATTCCTAATGATACTCCAATATTGTTCAGGGAAAATATGCATATTACTTACAATAAGAACTATATATTTAGAAATGCAAAATGAAATTCACTAGACCCTAAAAATGGGAATAATTCATTAAGAGTATATTTTTTGTTATTACTTGCTCTAGATTCCTGGTCACCCAGAGACCTTCAGATCTGAAATTTGATCTTTATTAATATACATGACAAGCAAGACTATTTGTGCAAATACCCAGAGCTGAGTCATCTGCCAGAAACATCCTCAACTACATAATAATCGATTTATAAACCAGTTCATTGAGGTTAGTCACTGTGAGATGATAATCAAGAGATAGGCAATATTCATTACATATACATTCATTCATGCACACATTCATTCATTCTTCATGTTATTTCCTAAATGCCTACTGGGTGCAGCACTATATCCAGTATTGCTTTGGTCTGCTCAACTGTGTATAAAGAGTTAACATCAGGCCTGGGCTGATAGAGAATTGGGAATTCAGTGTCTGTCTTTGCAGTACTGTTTCCTTGGAAACTACAGAGTTAAGATAAATGTGGAATGTTGGTTCTGCCTTGTCTGCTATATGGAAATACACCTGGATTGGGGCAGCTGGGATTGGGCAAGCAGGCCTGGGCCCTATGTAAATAGAGGTATAAACGATTTCTGAGAAACTAAGAAGCCAGTTTCTCTGGGTCAAAATGACCCACACACTCCTTGGCTCTCAACAGAGGAAGCCATCCTCACCCTATATGGGCATGGGGACTAAGGAATCTGTGAACTCAGGTAGCTATAGGTCTCTGTTGAGATGAAGATGGCTAAGTTCTGAATCTCCTTCCCTATGAAACTAAACAAATTAGGATTGGAATGAAGCCTGTCTATGTTCCATGGGTTAGATTGCTTTCCCAAGCCTCCAACAATGCTGTACACTGACAAAATCTGCGACTGATCCTCCAAATTCAGAACTACACCTTCCCCCCAAAAAAACTCCTTGAATAGTACAACCTCCCTGTAAGGTCCCACTTTACATCTTGCTGGCCTTTCTCTTTTGCTTTGTCTATTCTCTAACATCTGATGCTCTTAGTAGCTTATGATGATCAGCATCGTGGTAAGAGACAGACCCACATTCATGTATCAGCCCCACTAGTTCTTGGCTCTATGGCTTTGACAAGTGATTTAATTTCTTACATCAGTTTTCTTCTGCAAATGAGTTCACACTGAAGAAAAGAGTAGAGCACACTTGTTAAAAATACAATCTTTACAGCCTATTTGCATAAATTGAACTACCATTAATAAACAAATGGCTGTGTGTCCAACTTGTAGCCAAGTTACTGAACCTCTCTGTGTCTTGGGTTCCTTAAATACAAAATGGAGAGAATAATTGCACACATAGAGCTGCTATGAGGATTTAAAAAGTTAGAATATATAGTTGATACAATGCCCAGCACATAGTAAATCCTCAATAAATGCTAGCTGTTAATTATAATTATATTCAAATTACAACTTAATATTTATTCTTTCAGTGTTTCTACTTCACTGAAAGCAATGAAACGATAGGTTATTACCCTGGGAAGGTTAAGTAGTAAAAGAAGGGCTACATATTCCAAGTATGCATGAGAGAAAACAACACAACTAATCCAGAGTAGTTATTTTCCTCTCTTAGACTGGAGAAACAATTAAATGATGTTTAAATGAAATAGCATAGGGTGCCTGGGTGGCTCAGTTGGTTAAGTGACTGCCTTCGGCTCAGGTCATGATCCTGGAGTCCCAGGATCGAGTCCCACATCGGGCTCCCTGCTCAGCGGGGAGTCTGCTTCTCCCTCTGACCCTCCCCCCTCTCATGCTTTCTCTCTCTCTCATTCTCTCTCTCAAATAAATAAATAAAATCTTTATAAAAAATAAATAAATGAAATAGCATATTCATAAGCAAATTAATTGAAGAACAAGAAGACCAGGGTACATACAAAGTCACCATGGTGATCCAGAACAAATCATCTCAATTGGCTCAATTTATTTAATATTTATTCCTCCTTGTTTCTCCAAGTATTACATAAATCGATACATTACTTCTTTTCTCAGAGGGGGCAGGGCTGTTTTCTCTTCTCTAAAATGAGAGTGTCAGATGACTTGTATGACCATTTGTAGTTCCAAGTTTCTGTTACCAATTCAAGCTAAGGAAACTGAAGCGAAGGACTCTCAGATACGCAGCCCCACTGGATAATAATTTTATATATGCATATGTCTTGTTTTTAGTAAAAGAAAACAAAGGAAGAGAAAATGTATAACTCAACTTCCCCTTTAATTAATCATCCCACAGATATTTTAAGTGATTTGTCTCTCTTATACTCTTCATCTGCTTACTTTAAGTTTTGTGAAGAATTTCCATTTGCCTATGTGGAAACTGAGTATTGAGCCTTTCCCAGAATCTAGTCATGTTTGTCTCCCACACAGCCAATTCTGAAATTTGTTGTGATATTTTCATTGGTTCAGTAAATTACTCGCAGTATATACTTACCTTTCCTTTCCCTCCTCACCCCCTAGAAGGTGAGTGAGGTGGGAAGGAGGAAGGTGGAGGAGAGGGGAAGAGGGAGGGAGAGAGAGAGAGAGAGAGAGAGAGAAAGGAAGGGAGAAAAATGTATATAAATGAATCTGGTCTCAGCTGTGGAGACGTTCCTAGTCACCTCCCACCCACACTCACCCAGCTCACCTGGCAGCTATTCATAGCAATCATTTCAAATAAAGCAAAAATCATTTTTAATCAGGGATGCTGTTTGGCTTTGTCTGTTCTGTCTTGTGGCAAAGTTTCCTCAAGTTCCACAGATGCACTCTAGATGATTCAAACTCCTTTGTCATTGATTATGTTCATACACGAGTTTAATGTGAGTGGGCTGCTTGAGAAATAATTAATTGTCTTTCTACAGCTGGGGAAGAGTCCTTTGGCTACAGCAGTCTGGGGCTGAAGGATGCTATGGGACTGTTCTCAGCCATCCCAACCAGTGAGTGACTGCTTATAGACAAATGAAATCATAGGCTGGGAAGGCTGATGTATAATAGGGCTCCATATAGAAATTCATAATCATTATTGCCTTCTCTGTTGGGGATAAACTCAGACTTAGGAAGTTTACATGATGCATAGGTGTGTTCTGCCCAACCTTCATGGAAACCAGAGGCTATCACATTGAATTACCCTATGGGCTTTGGAATTGGAAAGACCTCAGTTGAAGTATGCTCTTTAAAAGTTATGTACTTCATATTTTTGAACTTGTCTTCATACTTGAAAGGGGAAAATGGTATGTACTTTATAGAATTTTTATAAAAATTAACCAAGTTAATTCATATAAGGTGCTTAATACTATGTTTGGTATCTAGTATTGGCTCAATAAATGTTTATTATTTTTATTATTTAGCCTACATCTTGGGTGTGATTCCAACTGATTCACTCAATTTCATGTAGCAAAACACCCATCCAAAAATTCTACGCTATACCTTCCAAACACATGTTTTTGTGCATATAACAAATGTGCCAGCAGTGTCAAAAAGAACTCGGTCATCCTTATTTCTACAGAGACATCCGAGATTAGATATTTATTGCTGAAAACGGTTTATAGCATCATTTTAATATGCTTTATAATCATGTGAAGGATGATGAATCATATAATATCCATGTACAAACAATATTAAGATAAAGATCAAGAAATGGTTCCAGGTGTGATGGGAAGAAATCTTCAAGTGGTTTTAAAGCCTGTAACAGGGTATTGTCTAGAATATTGAGGTTTGGGCCATTATGAGGCTTCCCCAGTTTATTACAGACTTTACCCTAAGCTAGTCATGGATGAGGATGCATTCTGCGATCCTATTAATACTTTTTATGTACATATGGCAACAGCACTACTTTAACCCAAGTATAAGTAGTCAGGCAACACTTAAAACGGTATTGTGATCTGGGGGAAACTGTTCTCTTCCAACTGTACTACTAGCAATGCTTCTGGTTAAAATCTACCTAGAAAGAGGCTCAAGACAATTTGTTGAACATTCATAGAGATAAATAGCAAACATTTGATAAGCTATCAGAGATACTAGGACATTTACAAAGTTTTAGGCATAATAAAATAAACATAACAGTGTATGCAAGGAGATCTAGTGCATTGTGCTTTTATGATTTTTAAGGTATTGATAAAGTTGGGCATCTATGAAATGTCAAAGTCTTTTGGCACATCTCCAGCATGCATTGGCTGAAGAAGACTAGTTGATCCTATCCTCCAAGGGTGAATCATACATATAGATAGAAATGGAACAAAGACATAGAATCAGGAACCCATATGTTTCAGTCTTAAGCATTGTTTAACTAAGACACAGACTTATCTGTTCGATACGTTTATATTTAAGACATGGAACTAGGTACTTTACATATGTTCATTTCATTTGATGTTAATCTTAGCCCTGACATGTTACTATCTCTATTAAAAGACTGAGAAAAAGCGATGCTCAGAGAAGAAAAACCACTTGCCCATGATCTCATAGCTAAAATACCAGAGCTGAATTTTTCATTCACTTATACAAAACTGATCTCCTCTTTCCTAGATTAAAAGCAGAGAAGGAGTTGAGTAATGGGGTTTGAGAGATACTAAATAGCCACCATACAAATCTCCTCCTTGAAGAAGGTACCTCTCCCAACATCATAACAATTGCAAAACATGAACGGTCTTTGTTCATACCTTTATTTAATGAGTGCCTATTATTTATCTATCATTGTTCTAGGCCTGACAAATACAGATAAGGAAAAGAGAAAGGGGGGGGAACAAAATGATCTTTTTCTAAATAAGCTTATAATCAACAAATCCATCTAAAGAGCAGCTTTGGAACTCTGTCATTTCAAACTAATGTTTGATGCAACAATACTTCTTCTGGCTTATGACCCACAGTATATATTGGTAATTCTATAACCTGGTCAGTTCTCCCCAAAATATAATTAAGTGTTAATATATTGGAAATATTATGTCAGAGATTTACAGAATGGGGTGGCAATAACACATTTCATGTAATCTTGCTATTGAATAAAAGGGTTGGTTGAAGACTAAAAGGGAAGGTTGTCATTAAATCATCAATTACCACACTTAAAATGGCCAATTTAGTTTACTGTTTAAGTCATTTGAATAAGAACCTAAAAATAATCCATTCTGGGGAAAAAAAAAAACCTAATGGAACTGAAGCCCTAAGATGAAAAAAAAAAATCACTACACCATGGAAACAACTATCAAAATAAGCCTTAGCATGTAGACTTAATTACTGACTCTTGTAAAGTATGTGTATAAATAGTTTGACTTTGCAAATAAATGCTATCTGACAGCTATTTAGTAAAATGAAATTTTGTTACAAAGCCTTAAATTTTATTTAATTATGTGCTATAAACATAAAATGAGTCCAGAGAATAACATGAGAATCTCTCATTTGATTAGCAAATTGCTGCTTATGCCTTACTAGGTGAATATGAGCTGATTTTTGTTGCTGCTGTTCCTCTATATATGCCATGGTTCTAGGTTTCTTTTTCTAAAACATAGCTGCGGTCTCTCTGTTAAGACCCTGTTACTACAAGTCTGGGGTTTTACTGAGTTGGCATTCAAGACCTCCTAGGATCTCATTAAACTCCCTTCCCAGCATTATCTTCTACTGTCCCCTTCAATTGTGGCCTCAGTTTTGATATATTGTTATTTGTATATGCTGTTCTTCCCACATGTGATTCTTTTCAAGACTTTCCTATCCTAAAAGGCAGTGACAACACCACAGTGGGTCCTAAACATAATCACCCATACTATCCATTGGTTCTCATAAGTGAGCACAAACAAACACACTTTCTAAATTGAAAAAACTGGAAATGCAAGTTGGGAGACTGATAATGAACATTTATTATGGTTGTTTACTAGCATTTACTACTCAACCTTCAACTAAGCAGTTCAAAGGGAATATAGGATCAAAGATACAAGCAAAACAACAAGACTTTCCAATGCCTTTCCTATCTCACAGAGATGTATACTGAAATTTGGGTCATGAATTAACCCATTAGAATGACAAGGCTGCTTGATCAGAGTAGCTCAAAATCACAGACTTATAATACTTACCATATGTGGCTGGGGAACAGATCGAGTCAAGAGTGCACTTGTTAACAATTCATGAGTTTTTTGTTATGCTAGATTTTTATACTTCTGCATTCTACTTCTAACTGTACCACTGGGCCTATAGGTAGTTGGTTGGTAGCCCAACATATAAATATATTAACATGTGCTTGCACTGCAAACATAGCCCTAAGATAACTCACCCTAAGATAAGTTGGGTACCCTTTCAACTACTTCTCAGCTGTTTCAAGATGTTTCAAGGCCAAACTGGCATATCAACAATGTGGGACATTTTCTAGATAATGCCATCTTTTTTCTGCAGCTGAGAGTAAACTTTCCCTCCAAACCATAAAGTTCTCTCTTGGGTTTTCACATTCTATTTTCCGTAAACACCAACAGAGTGGATGTAAGTATAGCAAGCCTGGTATTGGCCAGAGACTTTATTGTTCCATTTATTAAAATAAAAAAAAGAGGCCAGTAAAGTGTTGTTGATTTATTTTGCTGCTTGGACAAGAAAGTTAATTCTCCTATTTCAAATGTCTGTGGTCCCTGCTCATCTCTGAATAGTGACCCTTAGTCCCACCAGTATGATGAAGAGAGAAGCCAAAGATAAGGCCATAAATGTTATCAGATAGTCAAATGATAGAGATACTTATGGAGTAAACACACATGCTTGGTCCACTGTTTTAGGAATGGTCTCAGAAAGAAGCATTTCTAGATCTTAAAAGAAAAAAGAGTAATAGGGCAAACTGGACTTTGCACAATTCTCACACAAAATCATCAGCAACATAAAAAACACCAACAGGAAAGACAAAACCAAGAAAATAAGGGAATGAAAGAAGAGACTTATCTCATCTGTTTCTTTATGAGATGCATGTTCACACTGAACAGAAAGGAAGGGAACTAGCATCTAAAGCCAATAACTGTTCTTGGCACTGAGGGCACTTGATGTTGCTCTTGTAGTGAGATCCTCCTAATCTCCCCTGAGATCTCCAGTTCTCCAATGAGGACATCAGGAAGTACAGTGTAACTTGTCTAGGATCACATGGCCCCATGAGGCAGAGCTAAGATCCAAATGTAAATCTGACTCTGAAGTGCATGCTCTCTAGTCTCTCTTGGCTGAGCAAGTTTGGTGCTATTTTGTGATAATTATTAGAGGATGGGGTATTATAGAATGACTATTTAAGGAGAAAAGTGAAACTGCTCTGAGAGACTAAAAATAAATTGAGGTTGTGGAGAGGTTCCAGTACCAGTGAGATTAATTAAAAGTAGATATTTAATAAAGTTTTCACTGAAACACAGAATGGCAGCTGTAATCAAATCCATGGGAAGGGTAAAGTATACAGGCTCCCAGTGTGTGAAGGACAGAGCTATTTCTGAAATCAAAACAGTAACATGAAGAGATTACAGTTTGACCCATTTCCTGGCATAAGAACTTGGTTTTTCCAGATTGCTCAGAACACCAATAACCTTACCACAGCTTGAAAATATTATTTAGGATCAACTGATCTGCAGGCAATGTTGAGAATGGATGCTGAGGCACTTGAAACAGATTTATCTATTATTTAAATTAAAAATGTTATTAATGTCTTATATGCAGAGATGGCCTGGGGGCCAGATGGCTGTACAATCCCATATTCTAAAGCTCACAAAGCATATTTGATTTAAGTTTTGAACTTATAGTTTCCACATTTAAAAAGGAAATTATTAAAGCCACATATAGACCTCATTCTCAGTAATTAAAAATGACTTTTATAGACTTCTTAAAAAAAAATACTAGCAAACAGAGAGCACAGATTTACTTCTAGGATGATTTGTGAGGGCAAGTGATACGGCACGAACGATTGTTTTCCCCAGATACTTGTATCCCCCTCCAGTGCCAACTAAGGGAAGTCAAAATGTTTTCAGCTATTAGGAATGGAACCCTGTTTCTAGAGGTTGTAAATCATTGTGTTTCTAAAAAAAATTGCTTTAGGAACATATAAAAATATTTTTATCTACAAAATGAGAAGCCACTCCAATAAAAAGTGAGAAATGCAATTTATGGTTCAGCAATTTGGAAACATCTGGCTAAGTATAGCTCCTTGAAAGCACATTATATTTGGCTTTGTGTCTGTGAACCATGGAGATGTTTGTCTGAAATTATCACTTTTATCTGAGTTAACGATAGCTCCCCTGAAAAGGAGTATTCAATAATGATATTTAAAAATTTCCAAAAAAATAAAGAAATAAGCAAATACTCTTAAGAGACAATGTAGGGTTTAACAGCTTGGACTTTATAGGGGGATAGACCAAGGTTTAAATCCCAGTTTCACTAACAGTGATTGGATTATGGGTAGCTTATTTTAATTTTTCTGATACTTAATTTCCTAGTGTGTAAAATGAGAAATTAAATAACATATACAAAGTATTTATATAACATTTGAAATATAGTAATTCCTCAATAAATGTTAGTTATTATTAGATTGAACCACATAAAATTGCCATTTTTGTATGACAAATAGTCAAACATTGGCAGCTTCATATGATTTCATATAGTTCAGTCCAGCATTATAAATTCCAAAAATACTGAAAGGGAGAATAGTAAGTGAAGCCCTAATTTTCCCACTGAATCAAAAAAGAGAAATATTCCAAAAGGCAAGGAGGCATCTCTCAATACTGATAGAAATACAGTAATACCCATAAGCTCAAAAATGGTATTGAGTTTTCAGAAGAGGAAACACCAAATGATACATTCCAAAATGAAATAGAGGGAGAATTCTTTGGCAAACTTTAAATATTGAGGATGGTAGAGGAGTAATTATCTACAGGGCTATAATTTTTCTTCGTCATTTTTTAAAAAGAGTCAATACATCAAAATGGAATAAAAAAGTAAATAAACATGTGACACCTGGGTGGCTTAGTCTGTTATGCGTCTGCCTCCACTCAGGTCATGATCCCAGGGTCCTGGGATGGAGCCCTGCATCTGGCTCCCTGCTCAGTGGAGAGCCTGCTTCTCCCTCTCCCTCTGCCGCTCCCCCCACCCTGCTTGTGCTCTCTCACTCTCTCTCTCTGTAGTAAGTAAGTAAGTAAATAAACAAATAAATCTTTTTTTTAAAAAGTAAATAACATGGAAAATAGTAAATTCAGAATACTTTCTTGATTGAGTAAATTTTCTATAAATTCAAATCAGGATAAAGTTAATGACAACAAAGAGGATTTCTTCTCCCTATTTATGTTTTTTCCAAATTGTCTAAAAAGCTATCTTAGAACATTTTTGTTTGACTTTTTTCACACCCAGAAGACAAAATAGTAAAAATTCTTTAAATGCTGAAAAAAGTTGTATGTAATTCTTAACATTTTTTAAATTCTTTACATTTTTTTAAAGATTTTATTTATTTATTTTGAGAGAGAGAGAATGAGAGACAGAAAGCATGAGAGGGAAGAGGGTCAGAGGGAGAAGCAGACTCCCTGCTGAGAGGGAGCCCGATGTGGGACTCGATCCCGGGACTCCAGGATCATGACCTGAGCCGAAGGCAGTCACTTAACCAACTGAGCCACCCAGGCGCCCCAATTCTTTACATTTTTAAAATTCTATTAAATTGCAGGCAATGCCTAGCCTGCTTTTCATATACTTTGAAGTGATTCTACTGGTCATCTTTAATTGTGGTAGTGACTTAGAAATGACCAAGGATATCCAGGAAATAGAAGAACTGTGTATTTAAATCCACCTTGACAAGAGCCAAAGGTCCCCTAAAACCTTAGAGTTCCCAACACCTCTGCCTATATCCTTCAATTCTCTTCTTGTCATCATTATGCTTACTTCATCCTTCAAGTAGAAATACACATCAATTCATAAAACTGTTTGTGTCCCTGAGATTGTTTATAATGAAAGCTTCTGCAAATTGAATGTGTTTTTCACATTTGCTTCCAAAATATAAGGTTTTCCAAGAACCATACAATGCTAAATAGACATACAGTACCAGCCTCACATTCACAAAAACAAATAAATATCAGAGATAAAGGAAACTGAAGTATCAAGCAGAACAATAAAAAATCTCCATGGAATAGGCTCTAGGATCCAGGACTTGTTTTCAGGTATTCATAGATTCATTCATTCCTTCTTTCCTTCAGCTAAGATGAACCGAACTTTCTGTAACTGGGCATATAATTATGAGCAAAAATGTAAAAAGTTGCTGTTTTCATAAAATTTGCTGTCTAGAGGGGCAATAGGTGTCAACACTCAAATGAATAAATACTTCAAATTGAGATGTCTTACACAGTAAACAAGCAACACACAACAAAGAACTTTTTCTGGTGTCAGTTTACAAATTCCTTCCCTAAGAAAGTAGCATTTGAGGTAGAAGATGAAGGGTGAGAGTTAAGTCGGAAAGGTTGAAAAGTAAATGGAAATTGGGGGAAGAAGGAAAAGAATATCCAAAGGTCCCAAGCCTAGAAAGAAAATGGCTTTCCCTAGAATCTGAAAGGCCAGAATGGCTGGAGCACAGAGAATTAAGGGAACAGGCCTCTTAAGATGTTGTTAGAGAAATGAGCAGGGTCAAGGACAAGAAACTTGAGGGTCATATTAAGACTTTTTACTTATTTTGTTTTGTTTTGTTATTTTTTCTTACGGGTTAGATGGCTTAAATCAAGGGGTGAAAAAAATCAGCTTTATACTTTTAAAATTTTACTCTTAGGCAGGGTGGAGAATAAAAAAGAAAGAGAATCAGATCAAAGACCAGTACTGTCACCCCTTCAAGAGATGGTGGTGACAAAGAACCAAAAATCAACTGGGGCCAAGGCCTCAGAGACGGTCTTCTTTTCAATCAGTTATTTTGTCTCTATAGGTAGCAAAACTATGGACGGTGGTTGTGGAAGGGGTGGGCTGGGGTACATGTCCTTGCCACAAGCCTAAAGACCAGCTCACCATGGTCTCTGACTTCTGTTTACCAAGTTACTATACCAATTTGGAATCAAGGGGCAAGAAAATTTGAAAATAATGTTTTCAGCAATTTTTAGTATTTTTTAGGCCAGAAATTCCCTTTACTTCATAAATTCAACTATCAGGAATTTAGTATTGTTAACTTATGATAAAAGATGCCTTCCAGATTTTTGTCGGTGGAAAACAAAGCTACCTTTTGAGGTGTCTTTGCCAATCAGCTCAAGGAAAATTTTAAAAGGCAGTGGAGGCGATGATTGAAAAGACTCAGAGAACTTCATGTGGAATGTGACAATAGCAAACATAAGCAGTGCTGATAGGAATTGGAAATGTTTATGATAGCTACACTGCCTATCCTTCTGAGTCTGCATTCTCCCTATCTGATAGTTTCTTCATACATGTTCCGTTCTCCTCTGCTGACTGACTTCCTCTGCTTATTCATACCATCAGTGCCCCGTGACCTCAAATTATCTATGGCTTTGGTTTGCCTGTGAATCTCCTACTCTGACACAGAGTGACTTTCCAACCCTAGAGCCATCTTCCTCTGAACTTAGGTTTGTTGTCTCTTGGTTCAAATTATCTTTTAGGCATCTAAATGGGTAAATTCAGTTTGGGGTTGCTTTTCTCTTAGTTCAAATATCTACCCCAGAAACAACTCATTATCACACTAGGAGAACTTGATAAACATAACTGCCTAAAGTTCGTCATCAAATCAGATCAATTTAGAAGAGAAAGCTGAACCTACGAGAAACTGAGTTCATATCATAGATTAAAAAGAAAATAACAATTAAAATAATTTTAAAAACTCAGAAAAAAACAACAATTTCAGTTTCTACTCTAAATGTATGTAAAAGGGCAACTCAGATAATCGTAATTCTTAGCAACTTATCTGTAAGTCTCCCCTGATCAAGCAAGACTTGAGCACTGGGAATCTTTGACCTGTTTTTGCAGGGTTACATTCCCTAATAACCCCAGCCTTCTAAGTTATTAAATGTTAAAATCAAATTTAAGGGCAGAATTTTACTTCACACTTTGAGTACACACATATCATTTGCCTGAAGCTGGGTTTTACAGTTTGGGATATGGAGAAGCCAAGTGCTCTCCTGATCTGAAACATTTTTTTTCTCCTTTAGAGACACCATCACTGGACTACTCTAGGAAGATGGAGGAGAGAATGAGACATCACTTTTGCTTGAGTGGGAGTCAATAGTGGAGGAAGAAGGCTAGGTATGGCTCATGAAGTACACTCCAATTTTCAAATTTCTGGACTTTCATGTGCTGCCGGATAGACACTCTGGAGCCATCTAGTGGTATAACATCATTGATATAAATGTTGAGAAGAGCTGGGTTTAGCCTTGAAAAAAGACCATTGCAACTCTAGTGGAATCAGACTATATCTCAGAACAATCTCACATAGAGGTATCATCACTTTAAGAAGGCAACTCTAGCTGAGGATGTCCTGGTCCTAGGAAAGCAATGGATATCCTCACTCTGACTCATTCCCTCTGACTACAGCTTCCTCTAGCACTCTTCCAAGGTGTACCTAGGTGGAGTGGAATCTATAAACAATATTTTTAAATAAATCCATAAAATACAAGACTGAATTTATCCAGTGGTAATTAGAATTTGATGATTTTATTATTGATTCCTACATAACTCTACCTATTTTCAAATGAATGCATTTGGGCTGAGGTTGTCTAAGGGGTATTGGATAGCTTTAAATTGTAAGGGTATTGCTTTGTTTTGACAGATATGTATGGGGCTTGGAGAAAAAAGGACTAAAGCCCTTTTCTTGTTCCTGAAACTGAAAAACAATCTTCTATGAAGACTTATACTGGATGGGACTGATTTGCAATACTTAGAAAAGGTTTTCCTTAGAAACTGCACTGATAACTTCTTTCTATTAATTTTAGCTCATTTCTTTTACTTGGTAAACTAAATCAGGCTCTATGGCAGTTTTTCTAAAAAATTGAGCATGCATTGCTGAATCACCTGAAGGTCTGTTAAAATATAGATTTCTAGACCCCCCCCCTCAAAGTTTCTACTTCAGGTGGGTCTGGGTAAGGTCCAAGAATTTACATTTATAACAAGTTTCCAAGAGATGTTGATACTATTGACTGAGGGACTGTACTTTATGAACTACTGATGTGAAGAATCAAGACATAGAGGTTCACCCTTTATTGTTTCATTGACTTAAGGACAAGATCCAGACGTTCTTTTAGAGTTCCCCAATGAGCAGCAGGTTTTCACTGTCTGCAATTCATCTATTTTTAAAACTAGACCTGATTCCTCCAATAAAATCCGTTGCAGAACCCCAGTATATAAAATGTAAAAACAAAGCTACTCTGATTAAAATGAAGGTTGGGGAACAGAAGTTCACCTGTTCTTCCTCACTCCCCACAAACTTACAAAGCAAATACAGCACGATCTCTACAGAACACTTAAGCCACCATAGAGCAGTTGGGAAACTGAAGCAGCCAATATAACTGCCATCCTCCTAATGGTAACCAGCTACACAACTTATCAGAAGGTTCTGTTCATCATCCAGACTTCTCTCTGTAGTTGTTCCATCCCAGCCTCAAATACTATTTCCTACAAAATGCCCCTTTTTTACCTCACCATTATTTTTCATGGGGTTGAGGGTGAGGAAGAAATGTGAATAGAAGAGTGTGCATTTCTCTTTTGAGGATAACACTTGATTACAAATTTTGTCTCACAGGAGATACTGGGAATGAATAGTGGAAAACATCAACACTGTATGAGGTGTATCTTCTGCACAGCCTGGTTCGTGAACACCAATATTTATTTGGAAACAATTTTAAACACTACCTTTTAATTTAAGATTTCTCTCCTTTAATAGCCTGATTCTGGTTTATTACAGAGCGAAGGGAGAGAAAAAGGTTAAGAATTGTCATCAATTTGCAGGTTTCCTAAGCCTCAGCCTTTATCGAGCTACCTATGGGAATATGTAACCAGGTGAATATTTATCTAATGTAGATATTTCTCTTTTTTTCCCCTCCAGATGAGTTCTTGAATCTAAACCATTACTTAAAAGCAGAAAGGTGGAAGGCTCTGTATCTCTTGAGTGCCGGGCTTGCTTTGGGATATAAATCTAGAATAAATTTGCTTTGGGCTGCAGGAATTATTTCCTGATAGGAACCAAAGAAGAATAGTCCCATGAGTTTATTGTTAGAGCTATAACCCACTTTCACAATCAAGGGAAAACAGACCAATCATATTAAAGGCAGGCATTCCTTTGTTACTGATGTACCAATAAGGTAAAGGAGAGTTTCAGAATAAGGGAAACCCACTGGGATGTAGCAGTTCACTTTTGGCTTGTTGTTTTCTTATTCCCATAGACTGAATGTGAATTTCACTGAGCATGTTTCAGATAGTCAATATTCTTTCTTCAGAAATTTCCATTACAGTCCCTATACCCATTGTCAATGATCTGTTTCTTAATCTGAACTATAGGAAGACCCTTATCTGTAATCACTATTGCATTACATCTACTCCACACCTGTTGGATCCTCTTGATGGGGAATCCAAGCCTCTCTTAAAGAGGCCAAAGACAAAATTAGCTAACATGAAGTAGATCAAGAAGTTAGGATTAAGTGGGATGATCCAGAAGTAAAAACTAGTAATGCTTACAAAAGTGAGTCCTATATCCAAGGATCAACATTAGAGAATCCAAATTTATGTTTTAATTCAAGAGGTGAATGTAGGGTTAACAATGTGAGATAACTGTTAAAAAGCCAATTTCTGAACAAATTTAGGGAAGTGGAATTAACATTAACATAATGTGAGTGAATCCAAAACACCACAATATGTTTCATCACATACAAAACAGACATAATACATGTTTGGTGACTTATTTCATGGGTTTGTGTTGCTGGGCATATGTATTAAAGTATGCATTCAGAACATACATATAATATGCCACTATAATTCCCAAAATGTTTTGTCTACTCTTTTCCATTCCTTAGACTAAACATACCTCAGATGCCTGAAGTGTAGTCTAACAACAACAACAAAATCATCCAAATTAAATTTCCAGGGGAACAATAACGGGATATACATGGAAAACATATGATAGCATCTTACCGTTTTCTCCTTCAGCCCTTGGAAGTTGGTATCAACAACCACGATACCAAAGTTACCTACTTATTTAGTCCCAAATTAGTTCACTCTGGATATGGAGCACACAAAACCTCAAAGTGAACCATACAAAGAAATTCTTTAAAAGACATTCATCAGGGACTTTTTACAGAGTGCTTAAGGACCCTATCCATGGCAGGGTGTGGAAGGTGTGGCATTAAGATAGGTAGATAAATCGCCCAACTTCATATCATAAGGTGATACTGGAATTTAAAAACATCTCCCAAGAATTACTGCTCTAGTCCTAGCTGCTCTTTCTTTCTCATACTCAGAACCTATATGTAACTCTTTCTGTGTTTGCTACTTTTAACCTAGGAAAGGAAATAGGGGGAAAAAATGGTATTTCCCCCTTAGATGCAACTGCTCAGTTTCCTATGGAAAAACAAAATTAAAGTATTTTATAATACACTGAGGAAATTTGGATAGTGGTCCAAATAAATCCTCCAAACTGAGAGACCTGTGATTTTTCAAGGGTTGTTACAAAGACTATGCCCTTAAGCCAAACAAGCATCATCTTTGGGGAGATTTTATTTGTGTGATCAATTCATATCTGGACAGGTCTTCTGTTGGTTGGCATAGCAACTAACTGAAGTTCATTGAACTTTTAGATGTGTGTGCTAACAGTCTAAAGCTGATTTTCCCCCCATAGGGACCAGAAAAGGCTTTCTTTGTTAAACCTCTCCAGTTGCATTAAAAAATACATCATTTTCCTCAAGCCTACAAACACACACATTTGAGATTTGGAAAGTAATATTAGGGAAATTGCTTCTATCATATAATACCATAATAATTTTACTCTATTTCCTGAAAGAAAGGCTAAAGTTAAACATTACCCTGTTTCCTATTCATTTCTAGGACTTTCCATGGTAATCTTAGGAGATTCTTTCCAAGAATTTCTTGGGGTAAGATTTTGTTGAAGAAGTATGGGCAGTGATCTTTTGGTGTTGGTATTTACTCTGGCCTTGATAAAAATTTTCAGTTTGGAAATGTTAGGTCTCCCCTTCTTATTTAGTTAAAGATCTCCAGTAATTTATTTTCATGCTGTTTATTAAGCAATGAGTTAATTAATGCATATTTAGAGAAGAAGGCCTGTCATAAACCTGTACTAAGCACTTGTGGAAGATGAAGAAGAACAAGAGATATCATTGGCTTTTAAATTTATAAAATCATTTTTTTTAAGAAAAGGCCAATGGAAAGGGAATACTAGCAAAGATGTTTCTACTATGAACAGTACAAAAAATAAAGGAAACATTTGCTAGTTACATCATACCTTCTTGTTGATTAATTCCCAATTGTGAAAACACTATTACTGTGGGAGTTGAAGAAGCTTCAAGTGTAGGGCAGTTTTTTTTTTCCGGAAGATGTAATACCTGACCTATGTGCACCTAAGAAGATAATCTTACTATTTAAAGATATAAGAAGAAAAGATAGGGCGCCTGGGTGGCTCAGTTGATTAAGCAGCTGCCTTCAGCTCAGGTCATGATCCCAGGGTCCTGGGATCAAGTTCCGCATCGGGCTTCCTACTCAGCGGAGAGCCTGCTTCTCCCTCTCCCTCTGCCTGCCTCTCTGCCTACTTGTGCTCTCTCTAACTCTGTCAAATAAATAAATAAAATCTTAAAAAAAAAAAAGAAAAGATAGGTTTCAAAAAAATTACTCCCTTATAAAGAATAGAATGCTAATTATTTGTTCAAGGGACATCCTCGTTCCTTCTTATTTAAAGTCTGCAAAAGTGCCCAATTTTCCCAATTTAAAAAATATTTTATTTGTCTCACTTTTTTTTTCTGGAGAATAGGAAAGATATCTCAAATGTGATTTGTAGTCATTTCTCGATACTGGATCTCTTGGAGGCCACACTGCTCTGATTAAATAATTACCATCTGACTACTCAGGAAGACTATTTCCTTCTAGCCTGGACCTGAGCCAATCTACTGCCAACGAGGCTATTACACTTCAATGACTTTATTGATCAACAGTGATTAGGTCAAGTTGCTGACAATGTGTAACTGACCACTGCTATTTATAAACAACTACTCAGCAGCCCCAAACTAAGGCTTAGCTGCATGTGGTTTTGTGGGCAGCTGGACTCTGGCCTCCTGTATCTGGGGTCTTTTATAATGAATCTGGTGTATTGCAGGGATATTCATTTATAAAGGTCCTTTTTGAACTAAAGGGGCTGCCTTTGTTTGATACAGAAAAGGGGGAAGTGAGAAACGTTTAAAGCAAGGGTTGCAGGAGGTTGTGGGCATATGGAGAAAAGGAGAGTTGAGTGCCAATTCTGAACAAAACCCTGCTGTATGATTTTGAAGGGTTATGTATGGTAAGGTTTAACATTAACCTATACTGCCATCCTGTGGAGCAAAGGAGAAATTTTTATCTTAGTGACCTAGCAGACAGAACGGCAGGGAACTTAATGATAAATAGGAGGCTACAGGCTGGCTTCAAACAGTACACTTTTAATTAAAAATATCTCGAGGGGCGCCTGGATGGCTCAGTCATTAAGCGGCTGCTTTCAGCTCAGGTCATGATTCCAGGGTCCTGGGATCGAGCCCCGCATCAGGCTCCCTGCTCCTGCTCCGGGAAGCCTGCTTCTCCCTCTCCCACTCTCCCTGCCTGTGTTCCCTCTCTCCCTGTGTCTCTCTGTCAAATAAATAAATAAAATCTTAAAAAAAAAAAAAAGAATATCATTAAAAAAATATCTCGAGTCCACATTACTACTGCTTCAAATGACAGGCTTTGGGGCATTTTCTAGAGTATTAAACAAAGCAGTCCTCTGAGGCTACTAATAGTCTCTAAAGGCCTGAGGCCAAACCTCTCTTACACAATGGAAAGGCTGAGTCTCTGAACCTAGGCTCCTTCATCCCATCGGACAAACAAGCGAAAAAGTTCACAAGCGAAATCTTCCAAAGACTAGATTAGAGAAAAGAAGGAAAGGCAAGAGATACAAGTATCAGTAACAAATGAGTGTGAGTGGAAAGGAAATGACAGAAGAAAGTGTTAGATCTGAAACCAAGTGACTCTGCATTTAAGTCCTAGCAATCATTTAGTGAGGATTCATGTGAAAGAAAAACTGTACCAGGTGGAGTTAAACAGGCAAAGAATACATTAAGACAATTGCAATAGGGGGCCAAGAGATCATGGAAAAGTACTGGAGGACTTTAGGGGGAAGGTTGGTCAATGTAATTAGACCATCTCTGTTTGCTAACTGATGCTTATAGAAGTTAGGATCCTACCCTCCTACAGAGAATGGGAGATAGGGCCCAATCGTGACGAAAAAGACAAATTTTCTAAAGTAAACGATTTTAAAAAGAAAAGTTAGGGGCCTAACGTCAAGAAAACACCTGTCTGAAGTCTAGTCAGATTAAGAAGAACTTTGGTCAATCAGTCTCCCAATCTGTAAAATGACCAGAGTAATTCCAGCCATCTTTACCTATACATGTGAATGTGGGCGTGGGGGGAAAAATAGAGAAATGTGTGAATATGCTGTAAACCACTAAATACAGTCAATATTATTGTTAATAGTTTTCTCCATCTAACTTTAGAAATATGCACAAATTCAACTTTAAAAGGACTAAAGTGAGAAAGGAAAAATGTCTCCACAAAGTAAAAGCAGGTCTAATAGAAAATCTCAGATTCAGGTCTAGCTCTATAACTTACTAACTATGGAGGCTTAAAAAAGTCATTTAACCTTTCTGAAACTTAGTAAACTGAATGCACAAACACCTACCTCACATGGTTGTTGTAAAATTTAAATAAGAAAATACGGAAATCTACAAGCACAATGTTGGCACTTAGTGACTACTAGTAGAATCTGAAGTTACATATAGTCTAGCTTTGTGCTGTGGGCTCATTTCTAACATGGCTTTCTTATTCCTGATTGGATTCATGCATCTGTCAACCACTTTCACAAAAATGTGATATAACAAATCACCCCTAAACCCACTGTCTTACAAAAATGAGCATTTATTTCTTGAAAGAAGGTATGGAAATGTGCTATAGATCTCATGCTGCTTTTGTTCAGGCTGGATTCCCAGTCTTCTAGGCTGGATCTGGCTGGATTTGAATCCAGGTTAAGAGTTCATTTCAGGTCTGCTCCCTGTGCTTCTCTTTATTCTGGGACCAGTGAACTATTACACTGTGATCTTCTCATGGTAATGGTCCAAGTGAAAGAATACAAGCCTTTGCTCATGATACATCTCCCGAGAGCCAGCTGGCTAACCAAGTCACACGGGCAAACCCAAAGGTGGAAAAGCATGCTGCCCAGGAAGGTAAGAGGGTGAATATATAATATTACTACAGAGAAGTAGAGGATTAAGACCAATAGCTCAATCTACCACAATAAATCATCATCATTTGTATATACTGTAGTTTCCCCTCCATACTGTGGTGCCCCAAATCTTCAGATCTTAAATGGTGATTAGTTATGGGAGTAGAGAAAGTGAGCATAAAGCAAAAAAATCTCAGGAGAAAGGTGGGCGTATTCCCATCACATATTCCCTACCACATATTTGAAGGAAAACATGACCCAAACAAAATCTTGCATCCCTTTGCAAAAAAAAAAAAAAAAAAAAAAAAAAAAAAAAAATTTCACAAGTGTCTTCTATTTTTCAATTTTCTTTAAATTGATTCCTTAAATCCCTTATTGAGAAATATTCCTATGATAAACTAAATGAAATAGGGTTGCCAGGCTAAAGTAAGGAATTTGAAAGAGTTTGCCAGATACAGAGGAAATAACTATGAAAACGTGAGCAAGAGATGGAGACGAACGAGTGCTTACCCCCCTTTCTTTAACTCTCACCTCCTACTAACAAACCTGCGTCATTGGAGCTGAGAGAAGAATTCATCTCTGAATATACATCTGAATTAAAACCCATCTGCAATGGTCCTACTGTGGCTTTTGAGAACAATGCCATCTCTTAAAATAACTGTTTTCAATCATGACCTTTGGCATGTCTGGAAGTTTGTGATGATGAATAATGAACGGTGAACGGCACGCTACAGAATGCAACCTCTTAATTGCTCACAGCGAAGTAACATAGGATTTTCTATCCTTCTGTTTATGCCAAAGCTTGGAAAAGATCACTGAGTTTGGATCTATGTAGAGCTACGAGACTGAATCAGAGATGAAAATTTCATTTGAGCCAGCTACTCAGCCTTTCATGAAACAATTTGGAGAGGCGGAGGCAGGAAACACAGTGTGTAATGATGGCGTGCACAGAGTTTGGCATCAGTCATGTGTGCGCTTAAATTGTGGTGCTACCATTTAAGAGCTGGGTGGCCTTGAGCAAGTTTGTAGTCCTTTTGCATTTCAATAACAATATCTGCAAAATAGGAATCGTCATCACTGCTGGGGTTGTTGTGAGGATTTAGCATGCTAATATATGTAAAATATGGCACACAGGAAGTACACAGGGAAAACCACTGTTGCTGTAACTATTATAATGCATTAGGGAGGTTTTTTTTTCCCAGCAAAGAATAAGGTAAGAAACCAGTCTGCTCTTACAGGGGTAGAACCTGAAGACCAGGGTGGCAAGGATGGAGGCTGTGGGATAGGGCAGGGGTGGAGTTTATGGGATTGGTGAGGAAAGAGTCGGATAAGACAGGCAGGTGGGTATGTAGGGAATCTATCTGGACCAGAAACAGAAAAATGATAACAAAAACAACTTGCATTACAAGTTTGCTCCTGGAGCATCTCATGTTGATGACCCCGAATTCAGTGATTATAGTGGAAAGTATGTTTTCAGCCAGAGTATTAAAAGAGAAAAGGATGTGATAGTTAATTTTATGTGTCAACCTGCCTGCCTCGTGGGATGCTCGGATACTTGATCATTATTCTGGGTGTGTTTGTGAGGGTGCTTCCGGATGAGATTAACATTTGACTCAGTAAAGCAGATTGTCCTCCCCAATGTCAGTGGGCCTCATCCAATCTGCTGAAAGCCTGAGTAGAAGAGAAGAGGCTAAAGGGGAATTCACTCTCCTTAACCAACTATCTTTAAGCTGGTACATTGGTTTTCTCCTGCCTTAGGACCAACTCAGACTGAAACTTACACCATTGGCTCTCCTGGTTCTCAGGCCTTTGCACCTGGACTGGAGCTATATCATCAGTTCTCCTGGGTCTCTGGCTTTTTGCAGATCTTCTGAGGACTTCTCAGCCTCCATAATCACAATAGCCCATTCTTCATAATAAATATATATATATATGATACATATATTACATACATATGTTAACATATATATTATATATTTATATATAAACATATATATTATCTATTATATTATATATATGGTTCTGTTTCTTTGAGAACCTAAACTAATAGAATGTTGTATACAAGCCTAAAACAGTCACAAAGTCATCTGGACTTAAGATGTGAGGCAAAGTACACTGGGAATTCACCTCCAACATCTGTGTTCCAGGGAAAGCAGGTAATAATCAACATCACAGGTAGCTCTAAAGAAGAAAAACAGGCAGTTGTCAGGAAGTCCAGCTAGAAAAAGCCTTGGGGGACATTATTAGAAAACTAGAAAAATCAGGAGCTTTCCCTCCAAGTAGAGTGAGCATAGCAATGGGGAAATTATAGGAGCACTGGGGAGATTCTGAGAGACAACAGAGAAACTTCTGAGAGCAAATCACATGAGTCCCAACTGATTAGAGAGTGGGAGTGAGGGAAAGAATCCTCATTTGGGGAAGGAATGGAAATGACAAAACCAGGCTTTTTTAGTTTTGTCAGAACATATTTGGAGCTGAGGATTACAAGTAGGCCTCAATTTAGACACAGGGCACAACATGTCTCCTTCCCAGGAGCCAGGTAGAAGCCTGGTCACTAGAAATAGAACACAAGACACAGAAGGGCTGGAAGCCAATATGACTGGATGTAAGGCGCCTGAGCTTCCAATTAGAGTCCTATTAAAGGATCCAGACAGAGGACAGCTCTGATCCAGGTTGGACACTGACTTGGAGACAAGAGACCTTGACAAGACTTTTGTAATGACCAGACTGCCAGCTGGGCTTTTGAGCAATAAATCTCCCTGACATCTCTTTTTTCATACTTGTAGAAAGGAGAAGTTCCCTGTCCTTATTCTTGCCCAGGCCTTTCTATTCATGAAGCTTCCCCCGGTGAAACCTCATAAGGCAGGATAGATTTACAGACCTAACCCTGAAGTGCTGTGTCAACGCACTCTACTCGTGATATAATCTCAAACTGCTCTTTAATCTCTGAGTGGTGACCTTGTTACTGACTTTCTCATTTTTAACTTGACTACCCTTCACACTTCAGACTTGATATTCAATACTGTTTTCTTAGAACCATTCTTGAATCCCTTTCTTAAATTTGTTGAAGTAGAATAATAAGTACACAGGGGTCCAATTACTGAAATAGACTTGGAAATTAACTTTTCCCATCTCTGCCAGAACTCTTGAAGGCAAGATGGATTTATTGATCAGATACATGCATAGAGGCTTCCCTTTACCCCAGCCATGGTTTAGAATATATCTGCTACATGAACATTCCTCCATACTCTGAACAGCACCATGTCAATCTTAATCATTAAGGAAAAGGAAGATGATAAGTTTCCTAGATACAAAATTTATAGTTTCAATTTTGTTTTTTAAGAGTTAGCATAGGATGCCAAGTTGCCTGACGGGAACCTTTGGAAATTTAGAGTATGAGATAAGAACTTCCAGACAAAAGGCAGTTGTTACCACAGTAGGCTCTTTCTTGATACTCTCCTGCAGCTCTCCAACTCCATTAATATGGGTAATTACTTCGTGTGTTGAAGTGAATTTGAAATTGGGAGATGAGAAGTTATTAACTTTGAAGAGGTTTAAAGTTCATTATAAATGCCTTTCTTTTTTTTTAATTTTTTATTGTTATGTTAATCACCATATATTACATAATTTGTTTTGGTGTACTGTTCCATGATTCATTGTTTGTTCATAACACCCAGTGCTCCATGCAGAATGTGCCGTCCTCAATACCCATCACCAGGCTAACCCATCCCCCCACCCTCCTCCCCTCCAGAAACCTCAGTTTGTTTTTCAGAGTCCATCATCTCTCATGGTTCGTCTCCCCCTCTGACTTACTCCCCCTCATTCTTCCTCTCCTGCTATCTTCTTCTTTTTTTTTTTTCTTAAAATATGTTGCGTTATTTGTTTCAGAAGTACAGATCTGTGATTCAACGGTCTTACACAATTCACAGCGCTCACCGTAGCACATATCTTCCCCAATGTCCATCACCCAGCCACCCCATCCCTCCCACTCCCCACCACTCCATAACCCTCAGTTTGTTTCCTGAGATTAAGAATTCCTCATATCAGTGAGGTCATATGATACATGTCTTTCTCTGATTGACTTATTTCGCTCAGCATAATACCCTCCAGTTCCATCCACGTCATTGCAAGTGGCAAGATTTAATCCCTTCTGATGGCTGCATAATATTCCATTGTATATATATACTACCTCTTCTTTATCCATTCATCTGTCGATGGACATCTTGGCTCTTTTCATAGTTTGGCTATTGTGGACATTGCTGCTATAAACATCAGGGTGCACGTACCCCTTCAGATCCCTACATTTGTATCTTTGGGGTAAATACCCAGTAGTGCAATTGCTGGGTTGTATGGTAGCTGTTTTCAACTTTTTGAGGAACCTCCTGTTTTCCAGAGTGGCTGCACCAGCTTGCATTCCCACCCACAGTGTAGGAGGGTTCCCCTTTCTCCACATCCCCGCCAACATTTGTCGTTCCCTGACTTGTTAATTTTAGCCATTCTGACTGGCATGAGGTAGACTCTCAGTGAGGTTTTGATTTGGATTTCCCTGATGCCGAGTGATGTTGAGCTCTTTTTCATGTGTCTGTTGGCCCTCTGGATGTCTTTGGAAAAATGTCTGTTCATGTCTTCTGCTCATTTCTTGACTGGATTATTTCTTCTTGGGGTGTTGAGTTTGATAAGTTCTTTATAGATTTGGGATACTAGCCCTTTATCTGATATGTCATTTGCAAATATCTTCTCCCATTCTGTTGGTTGTCTTTTGGTTTTGTTGACTATTTCCTTTGCTGTGCAGAAGCTTTTTCTCTTGATGAAATCCCAATAGTTCATTTTTGCCCCTGCTTCCCTTGCCTTTGGCGATGTTTCTAGGAAGAAGTCGCTGAGGCTGAGGTCAAAGAGGTTGCTGCCTGTGTTCTCCTCTAGGATTTTGATGGCCTCCTGTCTCACATTTAGGTCTTTCAACCATTTTGAGTCTATTTTTGTGTGTGGTGTAAGGAAATGGTCCAATTTCATTCTTATGCATGTGGCTGTCCAATTTTTCCAACACCATTTGTTGAAGAGACTTTTTTCCATTGGACATTCTTTCCTGCTTTGTCGAAGATTAGTGGACCATAGAGTTGAGGGTCCATTTCTGGGCTCTCTATTCTGTTCCATTGATCTATGTGTTTGTTTTTGTGCCAGTACCATAATGTCTTGATGATGACAGCTTTGTAATTGAGCTTGAAGTCCGGAATTGTGATGCCACAGCTTTGCTTTTCTTTTTCAACACCCCACTGGCTATTCGGGGTCTTTTCTGGTTCCGTACAAATTTTAGGATTATTTGTTCCATTTCTTAACCATGAGAGACTATGGACTCTGAGAAACAAAGTGAGGGTTCTAGAGGGGAGGGGGTGGGAGAATGGGTTAGCCTGGTGATGGGTATTAAAGAGGGCATGTATTGAATGGAGCACTGGGTATTATATGCAAACAATGAATCATGGAACATTACATCAAAAACTAATGATGCAATGTATGGTGATTAACATAACATAATAAAATTTTAAAAAAAAGGACCATGTTCAGAAACCTTCAGAGTTGAAGAACACATGGAGATCTGGGGGAGAGTGACATACTTGGGAAGAGCAAGGAAGCTCAGTACCCTTTCTCCATACATTGCTCTATGCATCTCTCCTATCTGGCTATTCCTGAGTTATATCAGTTTATAATAATCAGTGATCTAGTGGGCAAAATGTTTTTCTGAGTTTTGTGAGTCACTCTAGCAAATTAATCAAACCCAAGGAGGGGTCCGTGGAACCTTCAGTCTATATAGTCAGACAGAAGCTTAGGTGACAACCTGGACTTGCTACTGGTGTCTGAAATGTGTGTCGGAGGGAGGAGAGCAAGTCTTGTTGGACTGAGCCCTTAATCTGTGGAATATGATGCTTTCTTCAGTTAGACAGTGACAGAACTGAGTTGAATTGTAAGATACCCAGCCATGTCTGAGAATTGCTTGTTGGTGTGGAGACCCTTATACTCACATTGTAATTGGGCGCTGAATTATTATAATTCTTTAAAGCCTTTCAAGCACAGCCTGACTTTACCATGCCATAGTCTCAGATATATCCTTTCTTCTCCTCTGAGCTAGGCACCAGAAAGCCTCTTATTAAATGTCCTCTTTCTTTGATACACCCACCTTGCTCTGAGACCAAATGTGCTGTGTGAAAATTAATAAAAGATGTCGAGAGCAAAACATACTTAAGTGAGTTACTGCAAGAACCTTGTTTTGTTTACTTAAATGCTGAGCTCAGATTATGCTTGCATGTTTATAAAAAGCTTTTATTATTTGAAGAAAATGCTCTAAAATGTAAACAGAAGCTGTTTTCGGGTTGCAGGATTACCAATGGCATATCCTTGGAATTTTTTTTCTTTTCTGCTTTTATTACTTTTTTTATTAAGTGTATGCTATTTTTATAACCTAAGAATGGTATAAAATTAAAATCCTATTCATTTTTATGAACACTTTAATATCTTCCTATTTGTGTGTATATGTGTGTGTGTGTGTGTGTGTGTGTTAACATGGCTGTGTCTCTGCATTACTGTATCACAAGGGACTCTTTTCCTATGTTATACTTTCCTCTTCTTTGTCCCTCAGAATTATTTTTAAGCTATAATCAGTGCAAAAGAAAATCCCAAAGTGCTTTACTTTTCTCACACCAACTACCACTTTAATTTATTCTGAATGAACTCAGTAGATCAACAATAAAAATCATTACACAACAGAGCATTCAAAAAAGACAATATACATCTTAAGTGATATATTGCATACTATACCTGCTTCCCAAGAGATACCCAGGGCAGGCATCTCCAGAAGATTTAGCTTTACTAAAGACCAAACATGTACAATGAATTATCTATGACCCCAAGATTATTCACAAGTCCCCAAGAGGTTAAGAGCACGAGTCCTGAGAGTGATGTCAAGATGCTGCTTGGAAGCACTTAGAACAAGGAAGTGATAGATTAATTGAAGATTAAAGACTTCTCATGAGTCGGTATGTATGCTCCAGGTTTGATTTAATCCGTACAATGTCACTCAGAGGTGGATGACATTATCCTCATTTTGTGGATGAAAACACTGAAGGTCAAAGAGTAATGTGGCTTTCTTCATCTTACATATTCATTAGGTGGCACATTTAAGATTTAAGGCCAGGTCCTCTGACTCCAAACTTCCAAACCATGACTTTCAGGAAAAGGGCCAGGAGTATACAGAAGTATGAGCTCTATGTTCTGAATATACAGTTGTGTGGGTGGGGAGAAGGGAGTAGAACATGGAACGAGAGCATGCAAGAGGGGGGAGAAGGTGAATGTTCAAATCTTCACCTGTCTCTAAACCATATTGACCCTAAAAAGCCCCTTTCTTCCTCTCCTTTTATTGCCTACATTATTTCCCTAAATCCAATCTCTTCTCTAGGTTGGGCTATAAAACATGGATAGGCTTAAAAAAAAAAGTCGCAAATAGTAATTAAATCTCAGAGATTCTAGGTGATCCCTGAACCTTTAAAATCACCTTATTTTAAACAAATTCTCTAGAAACTTTTTTTTTTCTTAGCAATGTGAGGAGGTTATTAGTGTTGGCAGGGCTAATTATATGATAGAATGAGTAGGCAAGCCTTCAACTTCAAAATGATTTAAAGGGAGACTTTGCTTCAAAATATCTGTAATCAGAGTGTACTGGGATTTAAAATCAGACAAAGGATTTGAAATCTAGCCCTGACCAGATAAGCAAAATAGAACAAGCCACTTCACCTCACTGGACATAGGAATAAATGCCTAAGATATATACTTACCCTAAGGCACACTGAGAGGTAATGAAATAACTGGGCTTGGAGCCCAGGTCAATTGATTCTTAGCCAACCATGTTAACCAAGAAATAACCCACAGTAGACCCCAAGTAATTGATTGACGCTTTCTACTTTGCCTACCTGCAGCCTAGAGGCTGGACTCTTTTTTCAGTCTTAATGATCACAGAAACTTTCTGCTTCAAATGATAAACTCTGAGAGCCCTGGAATACCCCCTACCAGCCCCCAGCCTCCACCACCATTCCCTCACCAGCATAGAGCACAGCCTAGAAAGAAAAGGAGAAAGGTTTCTTTTATTTTTTGATAACCACCAGGTATCAAATACTATGATGTTTGCATATTAACTCTCATGTTCATGCATGTTATCTCAAGTCATCCTACATCTTTATGTCATGATCATTGTTATTCTCAACTTAAAATTGAAGAAACTGAGGCCCAGAGAGGTGAAATAACTTTCCAAGTATCATACTGATAGGGAGTGACTAAAACAGGATTGAAGGTCCATGTTGTTTCTCTATCCCATGCTTTCCTCCACAGAACTCTGAGGAATGGGTTCATTAGATTCAAGAGGTTTTTATTAACCTACACAGTGTCTAGTCTACCAGGAACATGTCCTTAGATCCAAGAAAAGAGGAGAATGGAGAAGCCCATTTTTGCAGTGGTCTGTACTATTCTTGTCTTTCTCTCTGTACTCTACATTTGGAGAAGGTAAAGCAGTTTCTTCTTCTGTTACCTGGAGGGCCAGACAAAAGGTGCAAAACTAGAAGAGTAGCATCTCTGCCATCTAGAGTCTATGTGCCCCACAGGTACCTGAGGTGCCTCCTTGGTTACCCCTTCCCTGTCTGAGTCGTGTTCATTTCTCACTTGGGGTTGACCAGAACTCTGCAAAGAATGGGTTAAAGAATGCTCCTGTGGCTTTCCATTCCTTGTCCTTTACAACAACGAATGCAATTGGTTCTGGTTCAGCTGTCTCACAAATAGAACCTTCCACAAAACAGCATTAGGAAGAAGTAAGTCAATCCTGCAGAGGGCAAGGACAGAAGAAATCCTGTGTCTGTGACAAATAGGTTTATGACATTTCCTGAGGCCTTAAAAAAAAAAAAAAAAAAAAGGCAATGACACTGGGCTGCCTCAGTGAACAAATAGTGGTCCGCTAGGTGGCAGCACACCCTATCCCCCCCACCCCCACCCCCACCCCCGACTTCCTGGGGGCTGCTTTAGAGAGCTTGCCTTTTTCAAAAGGAAGAGAAAAGAGCTAAAGACAGGGCATAAAAAGGAGTGAAAGGAAAAGAATATTTCCTGAGGGTCTCCAGGGTGCCACACCCTGATATATATATTTTAGAATACATTAGTCCATTTAATTCCCACAGCTTATTGAGGTAGATATCCCTGCTTTAAAGTTACTTATAATCATTATCAAATATTGAGGATTTGCTCTATGCCAACTTCTTTACTCTACAATCATTACCTTATTTAACTCACTTAATACCACTCCCCAAACTGGGTACTATTACTAACCCTCTTTCACAGATGAGGGAACCAAGGTTTAAAAAGGATAGATAACTTTAAAATCATACAACTACTAAGCCAGGACATTGAAAATTGAATTCTGGGAGGATAATATCAGAGTCTGTGAATGACTGAATACACTTCTTGTGTAAGAAAGATTAAATAACTTCAGATGTAAAGAGTAACAGAGTTAGAACTAAAACCTATGCTTATATTTTTTCTGAGTATAAAATGAATACATATATTTATACACACACACACACACATATAATGGAGAAATTTTACATACAGGATGCAGATCCAATGAATGTAATTATCATCTATAATCACACAATCCAGAGATAGCTACTATTTTTTCCCTTCCATTTCTCCCACAGGTATGTGTATTTATCATAGTGCATATAATACTTCATATATAGTGTTTGACTAGAATTTTTTTCACTTAATATTCAAGAATTTTTCCCAGACCATTAAAATATGTTGAAAATACAATATTCCATGAAATTCCTGACAATAATTAATTATACACATATTTCAGAATCTGAATTGGTTCCAATTTTTCACTGTTTTGTTGTAATGCACAGCCTTAGCTATAAATCTGAGTACACGTCTCTACTTCTTTCTGCAGGCAAGTTTCCTATAAACAGAATTGCCAGATCAAAGGAAATAACCACATTTAAGTTAATAGCTACTATCAAATTTATTTCCAGAAAGATTGTATCGGTTTTCATTTGCTCCAGCACTGTACAACATTTTCAGATTCACTTACTCCGTGGCTTTTGAGCCTGTTCTCCTGACTCATGGACTATTCCACCTACAATTAGTTCCTTCTTTCCAGAATTGTGTCTCCATCATCCTAGGCCCCTTTGCTCTGGTTTCAAATATGTACCACACTTCTCTTCTACCCTGACTCAAAAGAATTTCTTATTTGATCAGTACTCCTTAAGCTATACCCTATAACTCTCTGCCAGTTCATTATCAGTTTTCTGAAACACGTGTGGTGTGTATCCTTTGGCATGCTGTCATATATCCACACTGCCAGTTCCCTCTCATTAGAGTTCTACCTTCTTTATTCTAATGAGTTAGATCTCATAAAGTAGCTATTGACCTCTCACCTGTCTTGATCTCCATTATTGCCAGCTTCTCTGTATAATTTAGCATCATCAAACTTTTCACCAAATTTCACTCACTTTAGTCCCTGAGACATTGCATTTTCCTGTTTTTGTCTTATGTTTGACTAACTCTCCTCTTCTACTAGAACCTATTCCTTCTCCTTGGAAATCCTCAAATTGTTATCAGATCCCACTTTTTCTAGGCCTAGTTGAATACATAGCGTTGCTATTTTGATATAGACACAAACTTAAATTATAACCATTTTTTTAAAGATTTTATTTATTTATTTGACAGAGAGAGACACAGCGAGAGAGGGAACACAAGCAGGGGGAGTGGGAGAGGGAGAAGCAGGCTTCCCGCAGAGCAGGGAGCCCGATGTGGGGCTCGATCCCAGGACCCTGGGATCACGATCCGAGTTGAAGGCAGAGATGCTCAACGACTGAGCCACCCAGGTGCCCCAAATTATAACTATTTTAAGTCTCTCAAATAAGCATAAAATTTGTCCAAATAGATGGAAAAGGCAGGATATATAGAGAATACTTAAGGTAGAATAGTAGAGCAAAGATAGAGATAGGGATGTGAATACTACTCTCAAGAATGGCTAAAGTAGCATTTTTCTAGCATGTCAGGGCATTTTTAGATGTTGTTCAAAATAAAAGAGGGCAAGTACAAAGAAGGGTAATCAAACTTGAAACTATCTGGAAAACATGGCATGCAATTCCTTAAATTTACCATATCCATTTGCAGAGCAAAGTCCTTAAGTCCTACAATATAAAGATGTGTTTTCATATTTATTTGACTATCGGACCTTTTGTAGGAGAAGACCTACTGGGATATGAGCATGGGAAATTCTGGGCCAAGAAGATGGGGTTCCCAGTGATGAGGTTAGAAAGTTAGGAAAAACCAGTTCATGGCATGTCTTAGCTATCCAGGAGTGGTGGAAGGGCATTTTAGATGTTTTGTTCAGGTTTGAAGACTGATTATGAGTATTTAAAAAGGGAGTACTCAGAAATTTGCTTTATAGACAAATAACTTTTCATGTTATATAATCCAGTTCCTGCAGCTAGGGAATGAACTGAGAGGATTTGGAAACTGAGGGGATTTCTTTACTGAGAAAAGAGTCACTGTTCAATTCTCATCATGGTGCCTGGGGTAGAGAGAAAAGCACCGAAAGAAGATGGAAAGACCAAAACTCTGTCATTGATTTAATAGAGAGGGTGAGGAAGAGAAAGGAATCACATTGCACTCATACCTATTAATTCACTTATTTATACATACAACAAATGACCTGGAGTGCTAGTAAGTGCAATTATAAATGGCAACTAATTCTGTAGTCTCTACTTTCAAATAATTCTTAGTCTGGTAGTACAAGAGAATTCTCAGAAGAATCTGTATCTATCCACAGAGGTAGAGAGAAAATTTAAATACAAAGAAAATTAAATATGTAAAAATACATAAAATTCATATATAAATCATAATCCCTTATTATAAGATATATAAATAATACAGAAAATATATAATACAGAAGTGCATAAACAATATGCATAAAAATGCATAATGTATTTTATGTACCCAAAGCACATTTATAAAAATATTATTAGATGCGTATATATCAATAAAATACTGAACTATAAGGCAAGTTCTATGTGTGTATGTGCATTATATGCATATAGATAATGAAGTATTCAAAATCTCTAAGGATATAAGATAAATCGTGTAAAGCAGAAGATAACTGATATTATCATAATCCCTAAGAAATGCTGACCTGATACTGATGGAGCATTCAAAATTCTGCTTCCAAATCACTCAGCCTATTATGACTATTTCATTGCACTGTTCCTTTTTTATTTCTATAATAATGATAACAACCGACTCATCAATACCTGGTGAGCAGAGCATACTACCACCAGAGAAAATCTATTGTGAAAGAGAAACCAGTTGCTCTGAGCTGAAATGACACTAAATATATATATATAAAAGAACACACAGGAGGAAAAAAAAAAAACAATGTGGTATCTGGAGGGAGAAAATTCACTCTCTTTGCTGCAATTTTAAAAAATGGGATATAACAACCTCTTTTGGTTTGGTGTCTGTGCATGTCTCAATATTTTTATAGAAAATGGTAATATAACTCCTAGTACCAGAAATGAGTTGACATGGCCAGCAATTTTTAGTGGCCTCTAAAGAGGAGGTAAGACTGATGTGAATTACAGCTTTGAAGTTATGTGTATACTCACCAGCCTTATTCAATGAAATAAAATTCCAAAATGTTATCTTAGAATCAGAATGAGGCAGAAATGGACAAAACACTTAATTTCACAATATTTTTCTTCTCCTGGTAAGTCACAAACCCAATTGGCAAGCATGTGCTTTGCTGGCCAGCTGAGGAAGGCTGCTAAGAGTGGGGTGATAGTAATAGAAGAATATAGGTGCTAAAGTCAAATTATGATACTTCTCTCCACTACTGACTAGTTGTGTGACCCTGGGCAAGGTGTTTAACCTCTTTGGACCATGATTTCCATTTTAGAAAAATGGGGAAAATAAACACAAAACATCTTATGTGATTGCTGTGAAGGTTTTCAAAAGTGAAAAATTAGTGTCTTTCACAGAAAAGGGGCTCTTAGTTCTTGGTTATCTCACCTCACCCAAAACCCTTGTTTTACAATAGGGTCAAATTGAACCCAAATTCTTTGTGAATAGGGATATGGTCCCAATTCTAAGAGAGGTTGTGATCCACCTAAAGAAACCAAATGAAAACAAGAACAAAAACAAAATAGTCTAAGCAATTTTACATATGGCCCATTCAAGAAAAAGTAGTGAGCTACTTCTCAATGCATTTCACTGAGTTATGTAAACAGCAAGTGCTCCAGGACTAAAATAGTCATTCTTCATAAACATTGATCTAGGTGTTAAAGGATCGGTAAGGTTCAATTAGGTGAGGAGCATTAGGAGAGAGCCCTCCAGTGGGCAGAGGATTTCAGCAAATGTGAAGGCAGAAAAAACACATTTTAGAGTATTGAATGAGAGAAGAACCCTTTCTCATAGCATTGATACTTGACTATATTTCACGTTCAAAGTTGAAACAAAACTTTTCCATCTTAGGCCTGATTGAAAGAAAAGTTCAGTAATAAAAAGGAAGAAAGAGAAACACCTTAAGTAAAAATTAGATGAAGGATGTAATCAAAGAAATAAAAGTACAAATAATTAAATATATATTTTTGAAATGTTAAAACCTACTAGAAAAGAACTACAAACTGAAAAATGAATAATCACATTTAACCTTTCAACTCTTAAATATCACAAAAGAAGGAGGAGGAGGAAGAGAAATATCTAGTGTTGGTACAAATATAGGATAACAGCCACTCATAAACATTGCTGGTTGGCATGAATTGGCACAATCTTTCTGGAAGTCAATTTGCTATTATTTATCATAAGATTTTAAATTTTTCATATAACTTAGTCCAACAGTTCCTAAGAAATTCATCTTTTATTCTTATTTTTTGAAAGATTTATTTATTTATTTGAGAGAGAGCGAGCACGAGCAAGGGGAGGGGCAGAATGAAAGGGAGAGGGGAAACTGACTTCCCCTGAGCACAGAGCCCCACCTCAGGACCCCGAGATCATGACCTGAGCTGAAACCAAGAGTTGGACTCTTAACCAACTGAGCCACCCAGGTGACCCAAGAACCTCATCTTTTTAAAAAAATAGTCATGGATACATACAGGAAAGGATGCTATATTTTGTCAAATGCTTTTTCTGCATCAGCTTAGAGGACCATATGGTTCTTCTCTCTCCTCTTATTAATGTGTTCTATCACATCAATTGATTTGCAAATGTTGAACCACCCTTGCATCCCAGGGATAAATCCCACCTGATCGCGATGGATAATCCTTTTAATGTACTGTTGGATCCTATTAGCTAGGATCTTGTTGAGAATTTTGGTATCCATATTCATCAGGGATATTGGTCTGAAATTCTCCTTTTTGATGGGGTCTTTGCCTGGTCTTTGATGGGGATCAAGGTAATGCTGGCCTCATAGAATGAGTCTGGAAATTTTCCTTCTGTTTCCATTTTTTGAAACAGCTTCGGGATAATAGGTATTATATCTTCTTTGAATATTTGGTAGAATTCCCCAGGGAATCCATCAGGCCCTGGACTCTTGTTTTTCGGGAGGTTTTTGATCACTGCTTTCAATCTCATTCCTGGTTATTGGTCTATTCAGGTTGTCAATTTCTTCCTGTTTCAGTCTTGGTAGTTTATAGGTTTCCAGGAAGGCATCCATTTCTTCCAGGTTGCTTAATTTATTGGCGTATAGTTACTGATAATAATTTCTGATAATTGTTTCTATTTCCTTGGTGTTGTGATCTCTCCCCTTCCATTCATAATTTTATTAATTTGGGTCCTTTCCCTTTTCTTTTGGATAAGCCTGGCCAGTGGTTTATTGATCTTATTAATTCTTTCAGAGAACAAGCTTCTAGCTTCATTGATCTGCTCTACTGCATTTCTGGTTTCTAATTCATTGATCTCTGCTCTAAACTTAATTATTTCTCTTCTCGTGTGTGGCTTAAACATCATTTGTTGTTTTTTCTCCAGTTCTTTAAGGTGTAAAGTTAGTTGGTGAATTCGGGATTTTTCTCTCTTTTTGAGTAAGGCTTGGATGGCTATGTATTTCCCTCTTAGGACTGCCTTTGCAGTATCCCATAGGTTTTGGACTGATATGTTTTCATTATCATTGGTTTCCATGAATTGTTTAAGTTCTTATTTGATTTCCTGGTTGACCCAAATATTCTTGAGCAGGATGGTCTTTAGCTTCCAAGTGTTTGAATTTCTTCCAAAATTTTCTTGTGATTGTGTTCCAGTTCCAAAGCATTGTGGTTTGAGAATATGCAGGGAATAATCTCAATCTTTTGGTATCGGTTGAGATCTGATACATACAAATATACAGCTAAAAGAATGTTCATGACAGCCCTCAAATAATAGCGAATCATTGTCAACAATCTACATACCTTACCATGGATTACTGATTAAATAACTTATGTCATATCTGTTCATGGAAATTCTATGAAGTTGTTAAACATGTTAGACATGTATAAGTAATGCCACATTATAGAATGTAAAACAATATTGCAATATAAGTCCTTTAAAATGTGTATATAAATGTATACAAACAGAAAGAGCAATTGCTGTTTTGAGAGTGGTCATTAATTGCTGATGCTTGTACTTCTAGTTTGTATATTTGTGTCTTCTGAATTTTCCACAGTGAACAAATGTCCCTTGTTTAATATGATATAAAAAACAAATGAAAACTGAAAAACACAAAAGAAAATTCGTGTGTTATTTGGTGCTAGTGGAAAGTAGGTCTTCAGGATCTGTGTGTGGGATAAAAACATGGAGGAGAGGACAGTGAAAAAAGAGAAAGTCTAAAAAGGAAGTGGATCATGTTTAACCAAATTCTATCTTGTGTGATGTCTAATACATAGTTTATTCAACAGTAATTAATGTGCATCTTGAGTGGGTGTGAAATGGTGATGGAGAGTAAATGGAGCATTTTCAGGGCTTTTCAAGGCAAGCAGCTAATTTTGTGACATGGGGAAGTCTTGGTCTGGAGCTCCTGAGAATAACTACATGTTGCAGCAATCCTACGTATCTTTCTCTGTTGGATTTTCTTTTGGTTATCATTAAAGTCTTCAATAAGATCTTATTAGACAATAGTTTTGCCTTATCTGTCCCATGGGGCATTAAGAAAGGATATTTGCATAGTATCAGGATTACAGGACTGTAGTGAATAGTGTCCATTAGACAGAAAGAAAAAAATGTTGAAGTACCAGGTTCTCAGTTAAAGGGATGGCAACACCAGGGCAAATTTGTGGATTATGAAAACGTCTCCAGGATGTCTAGAATAAACTATCTGTGCAGTTAAACTGTTGCTTCACATTCAATTAAAATACAAACGATGAGTTAAAATCATAGTACTTAGAATATTCCAGGTCTTCATACCGTCAATGATACCTGGAGAACTCAGAATCAGCCCCATGTCACATGGCACTGCCCTGTTCCCAAACATGCATCAATTGATCCCAGTTCAAGAGCTTTCATTAGTCGCTGAAGCAGTCATCACAGATAGGACTTAAAATGATGTTGACATTTTCCCAGACCCCACCAAGATAGAAATACAAGTGAAGTCATATTAGTGGTAATAACTAAAAATATGCCAGACAATTCCTCACCTACATAGTGGGGGACTGCCAAGACTTTTATCAAGCCTGTCATAATTACTTCTAAAGGCCATTAGAAAAGTCACTTATAGGGGCGCCTGGATGGCTCAGTCGTTAAGCGTCTGCCTTCGGCTCAGGTCATGATCCCAGGGTCCTGGGATCGAGCCCCGCATCGGGCTCCCTGCTCCGCGGGAAGCCTGCTTCTCCCTCTCCCACTCCCCCTGCTTGTGTTCCCTCTCTTGCTGTGTCTCTCTCTCTGTCAAATAAATAAATAAAATCTTTAAAAAAAAAAAAAGAAAAGTCACTTATAATCCATTAACCTTTACACCATGTTTTTACAATGCCTTGATTCTAATACTTCAGGCAGCCTCTCTTCTCCCATGATATTGGAATCATTAATTCATTCAACAAATATTTGTTAAACACCTCCTATATTTCATTCTCTGAGTCACTTTATAGCAGTGAATGAAAGATGAAAAGTTCTTGCTTTCAGGGAGCTCACATGGCAGGAGATAGGTAATACATAAGTAGGCAAGTAGATAATATGCTAAGTAATGATAAAAGCAATGAAGAAAAATAAAGCACAGTAAGGAAATGTAGTGTGATGCAGCTGAGGGCAAGCTTTATAAATAAGAGAGTCAGGAAAGACCTATTTGTACAGAGACCTGTTTGGAAGTGAGAGAACAGGCCAATGGATAACCATACCATTCTAAGAGTGGTATCTGTGAGGACACATGGAGCTTGTGGGTACTTTCTCTGGTGTCTCTGGGAGTCACATTCAGACTGGCGGAGAGCCCATGTCAAGAAGACAATTACTAATATCCCTGAACCTATATATTTTCAAAAGTTTTCCCCCAATTATTACTAAATAGAGGGTACCTGTATTCCAGGCCAGAGAGGGAAAAATGTTTCTCTCTTACACTCTGTATTAAAATCCATCACTACAGGCCCTGAAAAAGCATTGCTTTAATTAAGAATCTCATGGCTCCCAGAGAAACAACTCCTCCTCCTCTCTTTAGGGCTAAAGCAAAAATTGAGACATTTATGCACTTATTCATTCATTGACTTATTAGGCACTTACTGAGTACATAGTGCCTTTTGAGCCTCATGCAAGCACAAAGTATGCAATGGTGAATCAGTCAGCAAAGAATTTGCCTGTCAGAAAACTCATTTTCTAGTGGGTAGGACAGAAAAAAGCAAGTGCATGGCTATTCCAGTTATTTAGTATATCTGATCCTCAGTTTCATTATCTACAAAAATTAAGCATAACATTCTCTTTTCTTTTAAAGATTTTATTTATTTGACAGAGAGAGAGAGTACAAGTAGGGGGTGAGGGGCCGAGGGAGAGGGAGAAGCAGTACTCCCCGCCAAGCAGAGAGCCTGACCTGGGGCTTGATGCCAGGACCCTGGGATCATGACCTGAGCTGAAGGCAGCTACTTAACCGACTGAGCCACCCAGAGGCCCCTAAGCATAACATTCTCTTTGCTAGATTATTATAATGGTTAAACAGTGAAAATACATAGGTGACCTAGCAAAATATCTAATCCAAATAATAGACACTCAGTAAGTATTGAAAAGCAGCACAAGGAAAGAGAAAGAACACTCTCTGAATTAGTAGCTCTCAAACTCCATTAATACACCAGTAACCCCTGAAGGGCTTGTTAGACTGTTGGGCCCTACCTCCAGATATTCAGACTCAGTAGTTTTGGTGGTGCCCAAGAATTTGCATTTGTAGCAGTTCCCAAGTGATGCTGCTGCTGTTGGTCCAGAAACCACATTTGAGAACCACAGGCCTGTGGAATCAGATATACTTGAAATCTCATCCTAAAGCCATCCTTTATGATGTCTGTGGTCATGAGCAAACAACTTAATTTCTCTTAGTTTCTCATCCCATATCACTAAGCTGGACATAATAACACTTATTTCACAGGACTGCTTTGTAAAGGGCTCACTAGTACAGTCTGGCAGGTAATACAGGAACAATAAATATAAATTATCTCTTTCCTTTTAGTCGGCCTCATTTCTCAGAGCTCTGAAATTACTATCTAAACCTCTCAGAAATTTCTAATTTTTATGAAAGTAATTTTATAGTATTATCTTTTCTACTTGTCAGAAAACTCCTCATGAGAACAGATATTGTTTTATACATCACTTGCCTAACGTAGTGCCTGGAATATAATCGATACTCCCATAATAAATGTGTATTATCTTTATTACAACTGAATGCTTCTAAAGATATTGTACGCCTTTATTGTCTTACCTCTTTGCTTGTTTTTCCAAAATGTGGAGTTCCAGTAAACGGAAATAATAATTTTGCTCTGTTTCAAGCATAACTCACATACCTTGGCTACTGATTAATCAGGAAAAAAAAAAAAAGCTATTCCTAGCAATTGAGCTGTTGTTCAAAAATAGTTAAGTAAACTTTCTAAGATGTGATATTAATCTCTCTTTTGGACAGTGTTCATGAAAATGCTGCTTAAACCTCATTTAAACTTAACGCTCTCTTATGTACTTCTAGTTATAAAATACTATAAAGTCTGTTAATTTCTAAATACAGAGAACTTTACAATTTAAAAAAGGAATCCCTACTTTAGAGAGACACATTTTCTAAATCTATTGAATCTATTTAAGAAGAAAAACAGATGGTGAATGTATCCTAAGATGCCATTATTTCTCCTATAACTATATACCTTACATTTCCATATAATTTCCTGGGGATAGTCAATCTGAAAAGCTTTCTATACCTTAGTCTGAAAAATGACACATCAACAACATGCTGAGCCTCCTAATTACCAGGAATGTAGGGCCCATTAAACTGTGAGCATGCATATGCACACCTAATTATGTTTATGCCTACTTATAAATCAGCAAAGTGAAAGCATATGCACGCTGAAAATTACCCATCATTAACTTTCCTAATTGTACCCATAAAAAAAGGGAAATAATTCACTTCAGAGTATGTTTTCATCCTTTGGGCAAAGCCTACACTCATCTTGTTTAGGTTTTGAAAAATTGTCTTCTTTCTCATAAATGGAAATCAATTCTTTGGATGCCAAAACAGAAAATAGTTCTTTCCTGGGTGTAGAGCCAGAGAAAATGAAAAGATTCAGATATGAATGTCAGAAGACTAGAGCATGGATCTGGGAAGCAAACAGCACAGAAAGGAGATACTAGATAAATGAAAACAATTCCATCATTCTGAGGAAGAGTGCAATGTAGATGGTGACAGGCCAACTACAGATACAATGGGATGCAACAATGAGGGACAGATCCTCAGGGAAAAAGAAGCATTAAATTTAGATGTCGGACAGAAGACTCAATTTCATGACAGTAATTGAGATCAATTGGAGCACTGCCTGCTCTCCTCATTCACAATTTCCCTTGTAGTTTCTTGAACAATTACTGTTCTATTACTGGCAGGATTAAGATAAAACAGACAGGAGTTGTGCATGCCTAATTGGGCTTCCACATGTGGGTTATTGCTGTCCTTAGAGACAGAAAGCAGAAACAAAGGGAGGAGGGCAAAAACCAGCACTTTTGATATTCACGATAATGGGAAACCATCCTGGCACTAATTCAGAGGTACAGAGTGCTGAATAATAAAGCCTACGATGTGCCTCCTGATAATTCTCCTCTAGGCACTTTGCGTGCTTATTTCATTTAGCGCTTACAACAGCACTGCAGAGGCTTCATCACTGTCCCTGTTATATAGATGAAGAAGATGAGGGTAAGGAGGTCACCTAAGAGAGCCCAACCGCTAATTGACAGCGTGAAGATTCAAACTCCAACTCTTTCTGACTCTAAAGCCCTTGTTTCAGGTTGTGCTGCCACCCAACTCAAAGTACCCCAAATTCCCAGATTTAATCATTTTTATTTTGCTAAAGATTCAAATGGACTTTTATTTCCTCTTCACTATATTGACAGTTTTTTTAGAAAATAAAACATCTGGATTAATGACTTTCTAAAATGCAACTTGTCCCATATGACTTTACTGACGTCTACTGACCTATGCTAGAACAATGTTTTCCTTTGAGCTTAAACAGCATCTTTGAAACCCCTCTTCTGTTCTAGTATTTGTCAAATTGTAAGCCTAGCCTTCCCTAAGGAAAAAGGTAGAAAATCTGATCTAGACTCTACTAGTAAGATTCACTTGTGCAAGAATTTGAATGAGAACTAAATAACTCATGGAAGCCATGTGTCTGGGGCATTGAACTGTAGGAAAGCAGAAAGTTAGATGAGGCCAATTCTTCATAGATGGTAATGGCAGTACTTCCAATTTCCAATCTTGGACATCCCAGTTGTGCCATGGCACCTGAAGTGGGGTTGAGCATTGATTTTGCTCTGGGGCTCAATATCTAGCTCTTGTAACTCCTGGAGATTCTATAAGCTAATATTCTTTTTTTTTTTTTTAAGATTTTATTTATTTATTTGACAGAGAGAGAGACAGCGAGAGCAGGAACACAAGCAGGGGGAATGGGAGAAGGAGAAGCAGGCTTCCCGCCGAGCAGTGAGGCCGATGTGGGACTTGATCCCAGGACCCTAGGATCATGACCTGAGCCGAAGGCAGATGCTTAACGACTGAGCCACCCAGGTGCCCCATATAAGCTAATATTCTAATAATTCCTTTTTTTTCTGCTTTTACTAAGCAGAGTGCATACAATTATTTACAACCAACAACTCTAATTTTGACACCAACCTAAGGAAGTATGAACTCTCTGCCTTGTCACCCATAATCTTCCCCAGAAAAAGGTTCCAGTGACATCCCCTATTACTTTCTTCCTCATAAAAATGTCCTAGTCAATGTGACTTATGCTGTATTCCCTCTACTTGGAAAGCATTCCTATTCAATTAGACACTGCAGTAGGCTTACTACAACTGAATCCACAGAGTGACCAGTTTCAAGGACCATCCAATGCTCCCCATTATTTTAGATATGAATACCTAGGCTAAGTCCCTGCTTGAGGGTAAATATAAGGATTTGATCACTATCCAACTACCAGTAAAACTTGTGTAAAGAGAAAACATAGAAGTTCACATCAAAGCACTTTATCTCTAACCCTCTTAACTGTGTATCCTGTATGGTGTGGCTCAAAAATCTCAGCTTTAAGAACACATCAGCATCGAGGGGCGGAGCAAGATGGCGAAGGAGTAGGAGACCTAGATTTCGTCTGGTCTCAGGAATTCTGCTTAATAGGGATCAAACCATTCTGAACACCTACAAACTCGACAGGAGATCAAAGAGGAGAGTAGCAACAACTCTCTGAACAGAGAAGCGACCACTTACTGGAAGGTAGGACGTGCGGAGAAGTGAATCCGAGGCGATATTCGGGAGGATAGACGGCGGGGGAGGGGCCTCCGCCGCCGCTTCTGGCAAGTGCTAGAGCCGCGGAGCACAAAATCGGACCTTTTAGAAGTTGGCTTCGCTGAGGGACGTCGCTCCAGTGGCTAAGCAGGGGTGGAACCCTCGCGGGACAGTGGGGTCTCAGGACCCTTGGGGTCACAGAAAGACCGGGGGAGCCTGAGTGCACCAGAGCTCCCAGGTATCAGAGCGGGGAAGCCGGCTGCAGAGACGGAGCCGAGGCACGGGCTCTGAGCTCGGGGTTGCCATAAACTGTGATCCGCGGCCCAGTCGGGCCACTGCTCGTGCAGCAGGGACCCAACAAGCGGCAAATCCGGGGAGACTCCCCTTCCTTCCCGGGGAGGAGCGGCGCGGGAGCGCACCGCAGGGATCTGCTGGGTTTGGAGACTCCACACGGGGTCGGGTGCCAGAGATACAAACACTCGGTCACAGGCCGGGTGAGCACGGAGAGCGGCCGGAGACCAGGGACAAAGGAGTGACTGCTTTTCTCTGGGGGTGCACTGAGGAGCGGGGCCCCGAGTTCTCAGCTCCTCCGGGCGGAGATTGGGAGGCCACCATTTTTGCCCTGGTCCTCCAAGGCTGTACGGAGAGCTTGCAGGGAACAAAAGCTCCTGAGATCAAACCCGAGCAGCTTGCTTAGCCCGGACCGACAAGGGCGGGGCAATTCAGCCTCCGGCAAAGACATTTGGAAACCACGGCAACAGGCTCCTCCCCCAGAAGATCAGCGCGAACAGCCAGCAAGCCAAGACCAAGTTTACCGATCAAGGAGAACGGGAGAACTCCAGCGCTAGGGGAATACTGCACATAGAATTCATGGCTTTTTTTTACCATGATTCATTGGTTCATCAAAGTTAATTTTTTTAACTGTTTTTTTTTCTTTTTCTTTTTCCCTTTTTCAAACAACATCTTATCAATCTCTTTTTAAAAAAAAAAAATTTTTATTTTTCATTTTTAGAGTCATATTTTATCCCTTCATAGTAGTTACCCTTATTTTTGGCATATATATATAAGTTGTTCTCTCTTTAAAATTTTGAGATACAGTTTCTTCTAACAGATAAAAATATACCCTAAATCACTAGTGTATGGTTCTGTTCTAGTCTCCTGCCTGATCACATAGTCTCCCTTTTATCTTTTTTTTTTAATCTTCTTTCTTTTTTCAAACAACTTCTTATCTTATCAAGTCCTTTTATAAAATCTTTTATAATTTTCATCTTTACACTCATCTTCTATCCCTTCATTGTATCAACCCTTATTTTGTACATATATGTCTTTCTTCCTTTAAAATTTTAGGAGGCACTTTTTTCTAACAGACCAAAATACGCCCAAAATCTAGTGTGTGGCACTGATTTATGCACTAGCCTGATCATATTTGATCACATTCTGCTTTTTTTGTATTGTTCTGTTTTTGTTTTTATTTTTTTTCTTTTCTTTTTTTTTTTCTCTTTCTTTTTTCTTTCTTTCCCTTTCTTTTCCCCTGGTTTCAGGTCTTTTCTGATTTGTATACAGTATATTTGCTGGGGACGTTGTAAACCTGTTAGCATTTTGTTCTCTCAATCATCTATTCTCCTCTGGACAAAATGACAAGACGAAAAAAATCACCTCAGCAAAAAGAACAAGAGGTAGTACCGTCAGCCAGGGACCTACTCAATACGGACATTAGTAGGATGTCGGACCTAGAGTTCAGAATCATGACTTTAAAGACACTAGCTGGGCTTGAAAAAAGCGTGGAAGTTATTAGAGAACCCCTTTCTGGAGAAATAAAAGAACTAAAATCTAACCAAGTCGAAATCAAAAAGGCTATTGATGAGGTGCAATCAAAAATGGGGGCACTAACTGCTAGGATAAATGAGGCAGAAGAGAGAATCAGTGATATAGAAGACCAAATGATGGAAAATAAAGAGGCTGAGAAAAAGAGAGAGAAACAACTACAGGATCACGAGGGCAGAATTCGAGAGATAAGTGATTCGATAAGACGAAACAACATTAGAATAATTGGGATCCCAGAAGAAGAAGAAAGAGAGAGAGGGGCAGAAGGTATATTGGAGCAAATAATACCAGAGAACTTCCCTAATGTGAGGAAGGAAACAGGCATCAAAATCCAGGAGGCACAGAGAACCCCTCTCAAAATCAATAAAAATAGGTCAACACCCCGACATCTAATAGTAAAACTTACAAGCCTCAGAGACAAAGAGAAAATCCTGAAAGCAGCTCGGGAGAAGAGATATGTAACCTACAATGGTAAAAATATTAGATTGGCAACAGACCTATCCACAGAGACCTGGCAGGACAGAAAGGACTGGCAAGATATCCTCAGAGCACTAAACGAGAAAAATATGAAGCCAAGAATACTATATCCAGCTAGGCTGTCATTGAAAATAGAAGGAAAGATAAAAAGCTTCCAGAACAAACAAAAACTAAAGGAATTTGCAAACATGAAACCAGCCCTCCAAGAAATATTGAAAGGGGTCCTCTAAGCAAAGAGAGAGCCTAAAAGCAGCAAAGATCAGAAAGGAACACAGACAACATACAGTAACAGTCACCTTACAGGCAATACAATGGCACTAAATTCATACCTTTCAATAGTTACCCTGAATGTAAATGGGCTCAATGCCCCAATCAAAAGACACAGGCTATCAGATTGGATTAAAAAACAAGACCCATCCATATGCTGTCTGCAAGAGACTCATTTTAGACCCAAAGACACCCCCAGATTGAAAGTGAGGAGGTGGAAAACAATTTACCATGCTAATGGACACCAAAAGAAAGCTGGGGTGGCAATCCTTATATCAGACAAACTAGATTTTAAAACAAAGACTGTAATAAGAGATGAGGAAGGACACTATATCCTACTTAAAGGGTCTATCCAACAAGAAGATCTAACAATTGTAAATATCTATGCCCCGAACATGGGAGCAGCCAATTATATAAGGCAATTAATAACAAAAGCAAAGAAACACATTGACAACAATACAATAATAGAGGGGGACTTTAACACCCCCCTGACTGAAATGGACAGATCATCTAAGGAAATAAAGACTTTAAATGACACACTGGACCAAATGGACTTCACAGACATATTCAGAACATTCCATCCCAAAGCAACGGAATACACATTCTTCTCAGGTGCCCATGGAACATTCTCCAGAATTGATCACATCCTAGGTCACAAATCAGGTCTCAACTGGTACCAAAAGATTGGGATAATTCCCTGCATATTTTCAGAACACAATGCTTTGAAACTAGAACTCAATCACAAGAGGAAAGTCGGAAAGGACTCAAATACATGGAGGCTAAAGAGCATCCTACTAAAGAATGAATGGGTCAACCAGGAAATTAAAGAAGAATTAAAAAATTCATGGCAACAAAAGAAAATGAAAACACAACTGTCCAAAATCTTTGGGATACAGCAAAGGCAGTCCTGAGAGGAAAGTATATAGCAATACAAGCCTTTCTCAAGAAACAAGAAAGGTCTCAAATACACAATCTAACCCTACACCTAAAGGAGCTGGAGAAAGAACAGCAAATAAAGCCTAAACCCAGCAGGAGAAGAGAAATAATAAAGATCAGAGCAGAAATCAATGAACTAGAAACCAAAAGAACAGTAGAACAGATCAACGAAACTAGGAGCTGGTTCTTTGAAAGAATTAACAAGATTGATAATCCCCTGGCCAGACTGATCAAAAAGAAAAGAGAAATGACCCAAATCAATAAAATCATGAATGAAAGAGGAGAGATCACAACCAACACCAAAGAAATACAAACAATTATAAGAACATATTATGAGCAACTCTATGCCAGCAAATTAGATAACCTGGAAGAAATGGGTGCATTCCTAGACATGTATCAACTACCAAAACTGAACCATGAAGAAATAGAAAACCTGAACAGACCTATGACCACTAAGGAAATTGAAGCAGTCATCAAAAATGTCCCAAGAAACAAAAGCCCAGGGCCAGATGGCTTCCCAGGGGAATTCTATCAGACTTTTAAAGAAGAATTAATACCTATTCTCCTGAAACTGTTCCAAAAAATAGAAATGGAAGGAAAACTTCCAAATTCATTTTATGAGGCCACCATTACCTTGATCCCAAAACCAGACAAAGATCCCATCAAAAAGGAGAATTACAGACCAATATCCGTGATGAACATGGATGCAAAAATTCTCACCAAAATACTAGCCAATAGGATCCAACAGTACATTAAAAGGATTATTCACCACGACCAAGTGGGATTTATCCCTGGGCTGCAAGACTGGTTCAACATCCGCAAATCAATCAAGATGATACAATACATTAACAAAAGAAAGAACAAGAATCATATGATCCTCTCAATAGATGCAGAAAAAGCATTTGACAAAGTACAGCATCCTTTCTTGATCAAAACTCTTCAGAGTATAGGGATAGAAGGTACATACCTCAATATCATAAAAGCCATCTACGAAAAACCTACAGCGAATATCATTCTCAATGGGGAAAAGCTGAGAGCTTTTCCCCTAAGGTCAGAAACACGGCAGGGATGTCCACTCTCACCACTGCTATTCAACATAGTATTAGAAGTCCTAGCCACAGCAATCAGACAACAAAAAGAAATCAAAGGCATCCAAATCGGCAAAGAGGAAGTCACACTCTCACTCTTTGCAGATGATATGATACTGTATGTGGAAAATCCAAAAGACTCCACCCCAAAACTGCTAGAACTCATACAGGAATTCAGTCAAGTAGCAGGCTATAAAATCAATGCACAGAAATCAGTGGCATTCCTGTACACCAACAACAAGACAGAAGAGAGACAAATCAAGGAGTCGATCCCATTCACAATTGCACCCAAAACCATAAGTTACCTAGGAATAAATTTAACCAAAGAGGCAAAGGATCTGTACTCAGAAAACTATAAAATACTCAGGAAAGAAATTGAAGAAGACACAAAGAAATTGAAAAACGTTCCATGCTCATGGATTGGAAGAACCAACATTGTGAAGATGTCAATGCTGCCTAGAGCAATCTACACATTCAATGCAATCCCCATCAAAATACCATCCACTTTTTTCAAAGAAATGGAACCAATAATCCTAAAATTTGTATGGAACCAGAAGAGACTACGAATAGCCAGAGGAATATTGAAAAAGAAAAGCAAAGCTGGCGGCATCACAATTCAGGACTTCCAGCTCTATTACAAAGCTGTCATCATCAAGACAGTATGGTACTGGCACAAAAACAGACACATAGATCAATGGAACAGAATCGAGAGCCCAGAAATGGACCCTCAACTCTATGGTCAACTTATCTATGACAAAGCAGGAAAGAATGTCCAGTGGAAAAAAGACAGTCTCTTCAACAAATGGTGTTGGGAAAATTGGACAGCCACATGCAGAAGAATGAAACTGGACCATTTCCTTACACCACACACAAAAATAGACTCCAAATGGTTGAAAGACCTAAACGTGAGACAGGAGTCCATCCAAATCCTAGAGGAGAACACAGGTAGCAACCTCTTCGACCTCAGCTGCAGCAACTTCTTCCTAGAAACATCACCAAAGGCACAGGAAGCCAGGGCAAAAATGAACTATTGGAATTTCATCAAGATAAAAAGCTTTTTCACAGCAAAAGAAACAGTCCACAAAACCAAAAGACAACCGACAGAATGGGAGAAAATATTTGCAAACGACATATCAGATAAAGGGCTAGTATCCAAAGTCTATAAAGAACTTATCAAACTCAACACCCAAAGAACAAATAATCCAATCAAGAAATGGGCAGAAGACATGAACAGACATTTTTCCAAAGAAGACATCCAAATGGCCAACAGGCACATGAAAAAGTGCTCAACATCGCTCGGCATCAGGGAAATCCAAATCAAAACCTCAATGAGATACCACCTCACACCCGTCAGAATAGCTAAAATTAACAAGTCAGGGAACGACAGATGTTGGCGGGGATGTGGAGAAAGGGGAACCCTCCTACACTGTTGGTGGGAATGCAAGCTGGTGCAACCCCTCTGGAAAACAGTATGGAGGTTCCTCAAACAGTTGAAATTAGAGCTACCATTCGATCCAGCAATTGCACTACTGGGTATTTACCCCAAAGATACAAATGTAGGGACCCGAAGGGGTACGTGCACCCCGATGTTTATAGCAGCAATGTCCACAATAGCCAAACTGTGGAAAGAGCCAAGATGTCCATCGACAGTTGAATGGATAAAGAAGAGGTGGTATATATACACAATGGAATATTATGCAGCCATCAAAAGGAATGAGATCTTGCCATTTGCAACGACGTGGATGGAACTGGAGGGTGTTATGCTTAGTGAAATAAGTCAATCAGAGAAAGACATGTATCATATGACCTCACTGATATGAGGAATTCTTAATCTCAGGAACAAACTGAGGGTTGCTGGAGTGGTCGGGGGTGGGAGGGATGGGGTGGCTGGGTGATAGACATTGGGGAAGATATGTGCTACGGTGAGCGCTGTGAATTGTGTAAGACTGTTGAATCACAGATCTGTACTTCTGAAACAAATAACGCAACATAGTTTAAGAAAAAAAAAGAAAAAGAAGAAGATAGCAGGAGAGGAAGAATGAAGGGGAGTAAGTCAGAGGGGGAGATGAACCAGGAGAGATGATGGACTCTGAAAAACAAACTGAGGTTTCTAGAGGGGAGGAGGGTAGGGGGATGGGTTAGCCTGGTGATGGGTATTAAAGAGGGCACATTCTGCATGGAGCACTGGGTGTTATGAACAAACAATGAATCATGGAACACTACACCAAAACAAATTATGTAATATATGGTGATTAACATAACAATAAAAAAATTAAAAAAAAAGAACACATCAGCATCACTAAACTAATCTGAGGTCTCCCTCTATGCTCCCATACTCCTGAAGCGTCTTAGTCATTCATTCATCTCCTCTGCATTTTTGATCTGTTTGTGGAGACCCTGCATAGTCTCTGCACCTCCTTCCTCCCACTACCTGGAAGAAGAGACAGATTTGATGCCTGCCATGCTACCTGGCTCTGGTCAGTGACTAATGCTTGATAGTTTGTGTAAATTTTATTCTCCTAGCTGACTTCCATGATATTCTTAAATCTTATGAATTCATGAGAGAACCTTTTTTCACTCTTCGTTGAATCCATCTGTGTCTAGCAGTAGATGGGGCACATATTTTAATGACGATGATTAATGATGATAATTCTTAGTTACTATTTATGGAATGTTATTACGTGACACCAAGGCATTTAATACCCATCATAACACTATAATAGTAACATCATTATCACTTGTAGCTGAGGAAACAAAGTATACAAGAATTAAGAAAAGTACCCAGTGTCACAAAGCTTAGACACAGCAGAGCTATACCGAACCTCACTCTGATTCCCTGACTCTTCCCCATCGGCACCCCTTCCCACAGGGTAAACCTTCAGGACCAGATTCAGGTAACTAGGACCCAAGAATTTCCTGCTTAGATGATCTAGGGCCTGTGTATCTTCTCAGGGCCCATTCTTCCAACAGTGGACCCAACCACTGATGGGGTGGCTGTTTGTGGAGTATGACTAGGGCTTTGACCATGGGGGGCTAGAGTGTCCCCACATAGGCAGATGAGCTCTTTACACAGTGCAGTGGAGCTGACAGTGGGAAGGAAAAGTGGAGTGTGTTGAATAACACAGAGTTATTTGATTCTAGGTTTCAATCTGGGGTTTGGTATTGCTACAAAGTAGCAAATGTGGTACAACACATTTTATTTAACCGTTCTGAGTTTATGACTCAAATATTAAGGTAAAGGGTATGTTGGCCTTTTTTTTTTTTTTTTTTTTTGGACTCAAGCCCTTGACCTTGTAAATGTTAGGGATAAGCTCTCCTAAAGCATATGTCAACAGACCAATAAAGTATTCTACCTCAGGTCATTCACAATAGCACTTTACAGTAGCTTCCTCTAAGTGTAACAGGTGGTTAGAAAGACTGACAGGTTGTCTTTCAAATCCTTTTGAATCTTATTTGTGTCACCTATGTATACCTCCAATCTCTTTATTATGTTCCTAGATGTCTCAACAGACTATTTAGGAAGGAAGCCATCTCCATGGGGTCGCATGCCTCTCTTTCACAGTCTGTATCCATATAAAGTCCCTAAATCACAGTAAGCCTCACTGTTCAACACTGAAAAAAACATCTGTCCTTGTGTAGCAGTTTCCCCAGGTTCAACGCCAGCTGACCCTCCAAACAGCTTAGCCTTGGCCCAGCGCTACAAATGTGATCTCCAAAATAATTAGCAATGCTCAAGCCCAGAAGAAACGAGGCACTTTTTTTTTTCTGTTTGATCAGTGCCCAGCTAACAACAATTTTCTAAAACACTTCAGTAAGAGAAAGTGGAGGTTGTTGTTTGTATTATGAGTGTCATAATATTACTAGTAAGCACTATTGAAAGGAGAGAACAAAGAATTATTTTTCAGCTGATGGAATGACAGCTTCTTTTCATAAAAGAGCATGCTACACTCTCCAAAACTATCATGAGTCATTTATTGTTGTTAACTGCTAATCTCTGTTCTTAACATGCTGGGTAACAGGTTTACCAAAGATAAAAATTCAAGCTCAGAATGGGCTCCATGATCTATTCAAGGAAGCCTCTGCCCAAAAGAACTGTGAAAAACCATAGTGAGTTGACTAACCAGCAGGAAGCATTTGTGAAGGGTCCCAGGTACCCAGCTCTATGCCTCACAGCCCACTTTCTTTGACAGGTGAACCACAGCTGTACTACTTCTCCTATGAGTTGTTTAAAAAGTTCTGTGTAAATAAAAACCTTTGTTCCTATTGACCTTCATCCTCATTTTAAATCTTCATCATCAGCGCTATCAATTTTCTTGTACTTTGTCAATCTGCAGGTGGGTGGTCCCCGACCCAGAGAGTTAAGTCAGCTTAACCAAAGTCACAATAAGTCATGTGTCTAAATGCTCAGTTCTATGCTATGTAACAGTCCTTTCTGCTAGATTTTAAATAATGTGAATAGCTGGTGCATTACTATAAAACTGTGTCTCTGATTTTACCACTCTACCTTCTTTTCAAACTCTTCAATTACTTATTGATCCATGCTATAGACTGAATGTTTGGTACCCCCCAATTTCATATGTTGAAACCTAATCCCCAGTGTGATGATATTTGGAAGTGGGGGCTTTTGAGAAGTGATTAGGTTATAAAGGAAGAGCTTTCATGAATGCAATTAGTACTCTTATAATAGAGGCCCAATAGAGCAACTCACCCCTTCTGTCATCAAAGGACACAGCAAAAACATGCCCATCCAGGAACCAGGAAGAAGGCTCTCACCAGACACTGAAATTGCCAGTACCTTGGTATTGTACTTCCAGGATCCAGAACTGTAAGAGATAAATTTCTGCTGTTTATAAGCCACCAAGTCTATGGTACATAGCAAATGTAGCCCAAACAGACTAAAACAATCCACAAATAAATGTTTCCTGCACAAAGAAAATAATTATTTAAATAAATCCTAAGGTGAATTATTTGGTGAAACAGCATTTATTTCTAGTTTACTAAATTCATGCTTTATCTTTTAATTAGCACAGATAATTGTATATCAGTCTTACATTTACTTGAGTGAGGTTTACTTCCCATGCATGTTACAGGATTATCTGCCTCAATTTCTCTCTCTTAAATAAGGCTTCGTAGTGATTTCCTGCCACTAAGTAACACAGTTAAAAAAAAAAAAAAAAGCTGTACCACCATAGTATTTAAATTCTTTGGACCAGAAACTCATCTGAGAAGCCTATAAAAGCTACAGTTCTCTTCTCAAGAAGAAATAGATGCACATACATGAAAGTTTTTGCATATAATATCTAGGGCTGATTTAACCAAAGAAGCCTGAAAGAGGACTCCCTAGATGTCCAAGGAATACCTAAGAACTTTACCCTTCCACGTACCTGGAAGCTTTTCCTCAATATTCTGACAAGAAGTTTACAAGGAAGGGAGTGGAAAATAAAATAAAATAAAAAATCCCAAGAAATAAGAATTTAGCTGTAGGGGAAATAATAGAAAGAAGGGGGTAGGATCATGGAATGGGTCGGATCATAGAGACCCAAATTGGCAGGAATAGACAAAGGAATTTTTAAGATCTCTTGAATCTGATATTTAAATTATTTACTATGCATCAGGTAAACTTAGAGTCATGTAAGCTCCTATTTGTACCTTCAAATCGCTGGTAAAATTTTCCAGTGCATCCCTCCCTCACATGAGATGAATTCGTGGGTAAAGTGTTTAAAAGATTGGGGCTGTTATTGACATCTGAGTCAATGAGAATGCAGAAACAGAGGAACAGATGCAGGACACAGGAGCCAGAAATCAGAGCCAGAACAGATAAGGAGAAATACAATTTTTCAGAATGTGAAGAAATCTTGGAGTGTTAGATTTTCCATAGGATGCAGAATTGGCTTTGGAGCCCATTTTGTCTTACTTTAAGTGGGTAGGTAACCTCAGCTGATATCTTAGTTACTCTAACATTTTCTTAGCTCTTGAGAATGTGTAAAAAAGAAGCACATTATCTCATTTTATCCACTTAAAAAGCCTGTGAGGTGGGCTATGTTTCCCATTTACAAATGAGGACACTGAGGCCGAGAATATGAAAATAACCAAGATCATAGAACTAGAAAGACTTGGAGCACAGAGCTATATGGGGTTCTAAATTTTCTTCCTAACTAAACTCATGCCCTTTCCTCTGGGTCGCACTGCTTATTTGAGAACAAATGCTAAAAGATGGATAGCTGGCCCCTGATCTCTGTTATTGTTCTTTCTCTCTTGTGCCTGTGCTCAGCTACTGAGTCCAGTTAGAGCTTCAGTATACTATTAACCACACTATTCCCGGGGGCCACTCTCATCAGAGAATTGGCAGTTAAAGTGAAACCTATTCTGCATCACTGTCTGAAATGACTGGTTCAGACTTCTCCCAGAGGTTCATTGTACTTGGGGGAAAAAAAAAAATCAGAATTAAGGAGAGTTTACAGAAATGATTTGGCCATCAGTACTTTTCAGTTCCAGCTTTGGCTTTTACACCTGCACCCCAGTCTTAGACTTTGGGCTCAAACTTCCTACGAGACATTGCAATGTGGATATATTTGTGACTGAACAGTCCCAAAACAGAGAAGCACATTTGCAGGAGTCCAGCGTGGTAGTGATCACTCATTGATGTTATGTGAGTATATTTTACATTATAAAATAGCTTTGTGTGTTCAAAGAAAAATCCAATTTTTTCTCTTGCAAGAGTTGTTTTCTGATTGCTTTGTTACGTTAGAAAAAATGTTTCTTGCGGTTTAGCACCAACCTCTTGCGCATTGAAGAGAGTAGCCTGCTTCCCTTCACCACTGCCGCTAAAGTAGGTCATTGTCAGAGTCCTTCCCTGCCTTCTCTTTCTAATGCTCATTAGCCCTGTCCCTACCCCATTATCTTCCATCACAGCTCCCAGTCCCTTTCTCTCTTTGCACTTTAGTGATAACATCTCCACTCTTCTGTGCCCCCCACAGGGCAGATATCACAACTGTTTAGGGTACTGGAGTATGCAGCAGAGCACCTAACACATATTAGGTGTTAACTAATATTTGTGGGATCAAAGAATCTGTGAAATGTATAAATGAATAAATGAATGGTGGTGTTATCTTTGCTGGTGACTTAAGAATCAGCCTAATTAAATCATACCCTCCGCGTATCCTCTGTTCTAATAAACAGATGTGTTCTTTTGGAAATGCCCCTATCCCCACCACCATTTTTTCACCAGTTTTAGGAACAACATTCTTCTGTCCCTGAGTCCTTGCCTTGGACTGCTGTTCAGGACTGGCTTCCTCTGTCTTGCATTTCCCTGTTCTTCTAGAAATGACTTTATGTCCCTGAGTGCAGCCACTCTGCTCAGACTTACTTTCCTATTGTTCATTTTCCTCACCCCACCATGCTCTTCCTAAAATGATGCTGCTTCTCCCTTTTCAGTGACAGCTGAAGTAAAGCAGTGATTCACAAACCCTAATCAGCACAAATACCTGAGTGTTTGCATGTCGTAGCTACTCAGGGCCAAACCCTACCACATCAGAGTCTCTAGGGATAGGTATAAGGAATTGGTATTTTGTGACAAGCTCCTAGCTGATCATGATAACCAAGGGGGCAGGAGCTACTAGGGTAGAGGAGAGCTTGGAACATGTGAATTTGAATATTTGTTCAGAGATGGATTGACTTGGTGACTTCAGCTATTTAACCTGAGTTGATTCCTGCTCTGGAAAGTGGTAGAGGGGGTGGGGCAACCTACTCCTTGTTCCTCCTCCCAGTCCATTCAGAAGTAGATCAATACTGAGCAAGAATTCTGTAAAGGCCCAGGCCCAACATTTTTAACTTAAGCAGATAGCTTTCCCAGGCTCCAAAAGACAAATCCATTTTTTAAGAAAATGTATTCAAATCACAATATACAAAATAATAATTTCACTTAAACCCAAATGTGGTGCAGAATATATGATTATCCAAGTAATATATAATCAATAGATTAAAAAAAAAACTTTTTTATACACTCTCACACTCCTTCCAAAAGCTGCCACCAGCACCCCAGTCACTGGTTCTACCCACCCCCCCGCCACACACACACACACACACACACACACACATTTCCACAGCCAGTTATCCACAGTGCCCTTTTGCACTCTACTACATGTAGTCTAGAAGACATGCTGACTTAATGCCATTGGAGTCCCAGGGCCAGTAACTACTGTCCCCATTGTGGGAGCCAGTAGGAATCTCACTCCTGCTGCTGATATAATCCTTATCGCCCTATCCTAGAATTCCAAATTAGTCTCTTCTACAAGTGATAATACAAGCAATGCATAGGATTTTAACGGTCATTGCAGGTAGTGCCGTAATTTACTTACAAAAGTTAAATAGGAATTAGTGTTGTTTTAGTCCGGTTAAATATGAATTTTCTTATCATGAAGGTGGAACAATAGCTATTTCCTTCTGATCCAGACTTAAGGCCACTTCCTGCTAACACTGACCCAATAGGGAGGGTAAGGTCTATTTCTTTCCTCATAGGGTAAGGTACAGCTTCCCCACTCCTTACAGAACATGAGCAGCTGTGCCTGCCCCTTGGGGCAGGGCCTGTAAGCAGGTATACATCTCCATCACCTAATGAATATACTGCCCTCCCCAGACAAAACTGATCAACAGTCCAGCCTTTTGAGGGGTCCAGCAGCTAGTGTCTCCTTCTGAACTAGACGACTCTTTTTCATGTCCAAGCACTGCCACTCTCCCCTGCCTTCAGGGACAACTCTGTCTTTTGGTGTGAAACTTCTAAACACAGACATGGGTGGAGTTTTTCTTTAGTACATTTGTGGAGGCAGGCAAGGGGTGTGTAAAGAAGAATTTAAAGCAATAGGGCAGAAAGGCTTAGCTGACCTGGAGGATCAAAGTGGGAGGGAATGAAAAATAAAAGCACTTTTTCATTTTGTTCTCCCTCTTCCACAAAGAAGAATGAGATAAAAGTTGTTTCACTGTGTATTTTCATGCCACAGTGTATTAAACCTGTATTTGTGGCTCTCTAATGTTTCACTGAAGTGGAAAGAATATTGAAATTACTAAAGATCCAGCCAACACCAACTATTATTTCAGTGTGCTTATGTCACTAAAGAAAATGATTTTCAGCAGATCATCAGTTTCTAAAATATTGTTGGGGAAATGCTAATAGGTGTGTTCCATCCCCAAAAGTTTGTTCTTAGTGTTCAAATAATTCTAGGAAACAGTGTTTGCTGTATTCTCCTTTTAGAGAGCCACATTCATATTTTAAAAGCGGTCTTAAATCCTGTTATAAAAATCCTATTTAACACTATTTAACTCATTGTTTTCCCATTTTATTTATGTTCCCATCTCCTCAGGAAGATCCTGTACCTTGCTGATTTTAGAGACTGTGTTAATATTTTGAACATGCTGATTTGGAAAAGACAGTACAGTTGCCCTTGCCCCCTCCCCACCATCTGTAAGTGTGTGTTTGGGGCTTGATAACCCCTCTTCAGAGATGCTGTGGAGACATTGGCAGAACTAAATTTCTTGGCTCCAATCTCTCTCGTGTTGATTCTGAGGAAAGACAGTGCAATTTGGAAGTAAAAATAGCTCAGGAGATTGTAAATGGCAAAAGCAGAGGGAAAGAGAGGCAGAAAATGATAAGAGATGTAGCTAAATATTTATATATACAAAAAATGAAAACATGAGAAACGTTCCTTCTGAAATACATAATTAAGCTCAAGACAGAGTAGGCAGATGGAGTCAGTAATTACAGGTTCCTAATGTATCTAAAATTCCCAAGAATGAAAGTGTTGCTACTGATTTTGTAGCTTCACAGTTTATAGCTTGTTACTGTTTATAATAGGTTCTGCTCCATTAACACTTGATGTTCCAGTTAGATAGCTTGCATTTTAAATATGAACCTAGCAGAGCAAAGCTATGCAATTTCTGACCTACTTAGACTATTTGTGTGAAAATATGTTATAAACTATGGTTCTTATGCATATATTATAATGATTTGTATTACTATCATCCTCATTACTATTAATGAGGCAGTTATGGTATCATAGAAAAGACCCTGGATCTGGGACCTCCTCTCATTCCAACAAAGATTTATTGAGTACTTGCTATTGACTAGGTACCCTTCTGAGCCCTTGGGGATACATTAGTGAATAAAATAGATTTCTGCCTCATGGAAATTTCATTCTGGTAGGAGATGGGGAGATAGAAAACAAAGAGTAAACAAAATAAATAAGTAAATTATATAGCATATTAGAAGGTTATAAAAGAGGAGATTGTTTTAGGTAAATGAGTTTATCAGTAGACCAGTCAAAGCAATGCTCATGGTGAACATGACACAGGGGCAAAGACCGAAGGAGTCAGCCATGTGGGTATCTATGGGAAGGGGAGAGGGGACAGTCAGTGCAAAAGCTGTAGGGTGGGAGGATGTCTGGTCTGTTTAGGAATAGCAGGAGGTGAGCATGTCTGGAACAGTCTAAGAGAGTGGGAGAGCTAAAAGACACGAGGTCAGAGAGGTGACACAGGGAGATCATATAGAGCCCCGTTGGCCATCATTAAGTTCTTGACTTTTATTTGGAGGGAAATTAGGATTTGTTTCAGGAATGCAGAGGAGTGCAATAAATTGACTCACATTTAAATTTGGGACCTGATTGCTAAAGGATTTGTTTCGAATTCTCTTTGAATTATATGGGTTCATATTTTCTTTCATGTGTATAATAATAGAAAATAATGTCAATTCCAACTACCAGGTACTTAAACAAGGGGATGAGGTAGATGTCTTAGTTTTAACCAACAGAGTTCTTCTTTAGAAAAGCACTATTAAGGAGGGCACGTGTTGTGATGAGCACTGGGTGTTATAGGCAACTAATGAATCGTTGAACACTACATCAAAAACTAATGATGTACTATATGTTGGCTAACTGAACATAATAAAAAATACATAAAAATAAAAAAATTTAAAAAAGAAGAGCACTATAACATTTTTTTATAAAAAGGTTGCCAGTTAGTTGTCATTTTGGAAGTGCATGCCATACAGAGATAACATTTCTCTACCTTGTGTTAAGAGAGTGAGCTCTCTGATGTTGAGACGAGTTATACAGAGAACTCCAGTCCATCACCCCACACTGGCAACTCCTACCCCATTTCCATGATCAGGATTATAATTCTATTGCTTTAACCCTGATCCCTTCAACCCCTTCAAAGTCAGGAAGAACTGCAGAAAGCCAAATTTGCTACCCAAACCAATTACATAAGAAGTCCCTTCATCTAGTTAGCCTGGTTCCAGCTTCTCAATGCCAACCACCACCAACTGGAGTACACTCGAAGCTTTCCGTCGTTTTCATTATAAAGCTTCCTTACTCTCCTGCCTGCATTCAAGTGTGCCAAGGGCAAGCGATGGTTACAGAATCCCTCACTATAACAAGCTTGGAACAGAACAAATTCCCTCACTATAGCAAGCTTTGAAAAGATAGCCTCTGTTCATGTGCACTGTACTTCTCTCTACGGAACCATCTCCATTCCCCAGAAACAAGGAAGAAAAGATGGACAAGGGCAGGGAAGAGAGAAGTGCCCCAGGAAAAAAACACATCAGTTCAGTCTCTGCAGTTCCTCCAGTTTATCCCATGAACTTTGTGGCTTAAAGCAAAACAAATTTATTATATCACAGGGTCTATGGGTCAGAAATCCAAATACATTAGCTGAATCCTGTGCTGAGGGGCTCAATAAGCTGAAATACGATTCCAGGGCTTCAATCTCATCTGAGGTTTGGGATTCTCTTCCAAGATCATTAGCTGTTGGCAGATTTTAGTTTCTTGGGGTTGTAGGATTTAGGCCCTCAGCTCCGAGAGGCCACCCACCATTTCCTGCCTTCCGTCAACCCTTCTCTACAACAGGGTGGTTTTCTTCCTTCAAGTCCAATAGTAAAGCACCCTCTCTTCTCTTCCTTCTTTTTCTTCCCTCCTCTTCTTTCTCCTCCTCCTCCTTCTTTTTCTTTTGAAGGGTTTGTCTGATTACGTCAGATCTACCCAGGATAATCGCCTTCTTGAAGAACCCAAAATCAACCAGTTGAGGACCTTAATTACATCTGCCAAATGCCTTCACCTTTGCCATATAACATAATTCTATCATGTCTGCTGGTCCACTCCAGGGCAGGACATTATACAAGAATGTGGGACATTAGAGGGAGTTTTACCTATCGTAGATGGAGTGGCCATATTAATATCAACATATTTCAGGGTAAGAAAATTGTTTGAAGTGAACAAGAATATTACATATGGATAAAGTCTCAATTCAGCAAGAGGGCATGACAATCCTAAATTTATGTACACCTAAGGACAAAACCAAAATAAATTTATATGTACCTAAGAAACAAAATTTGATAGAACTGTAAGGAAAAATAGAGAAATCCACAATTTTCTTTGGAGACTTCAACCATTCCTCACTCAGTAATTGATAGAACAAATAAACAGAAAGTCATGAAGCACACTTCCGAGTAAAAAAAGCCAGTCTACAGAATGTATGATGCCAACTCTAGGACAAACACAAAAAAAGCAAAACTGTAGAGAGAACAGTAAAAAGATCAGTAGTTGCCAAACACTGGGGAGAGGAAGGGAGGGATGAATAGATAGAAAACAGGATTCTTAGGGCAGTGAAACCATTCTGTATGATACCGTAATGGTGGATGACATTACACATTTGTCAAAACCAAGAGAACTACACAACACAAAGAATGAACCCTAATGTAAACTAGGGTTTTAGTTAATAATAATGTTATCAATATCGGTTCATCAATTGTAACAAATGTGCTACACTAATGCAAAATATTGATAATAAGGGAGAACGGGGGTGTGGAGTAGAAGAGGTAGATGGAAACTGAATTTTCTGCACAATTTTTGTGTATAAAACTGCTTTTAAAAATAAAGTTTATTAATTTACTTAAAAAGAGAAAAAGTTCAAGCTAATCTATAGTGACAGAAAGCATGGCAGTGGTTGCTAGGGGCAGGAGGGCCAGGGTAGGTGGGAGTGATTACAAAGGGGTATGGGGAAATTTTTGTGGTGATGGGTATACTGATTGTGGTGATGGTTTCATTGGCATACATATATATGTCAAAACGCATCGAATTGTGCACTCTAAATATGTGCAGTTTATTAAATATCAATTAGATATCAATAAAACTCTTGTAAAATCCAAAAAAAAAAAAAAAAGAAAGTCATGAAGCACAAAAGAATTGAGTAACACCGTGAACCAAATGGAGAAGCTGACATTTATAGACCATTCCACCAACAGTATACAACACGTTCTTTTCAAAGGTACATGGAACATTCACCAAAATATTCCACATTCTTGGCCATAAAACACGTTCAAAATAATAGATATCAAAAATAAAATAATAGATACCATGAAAGGAATGTTCTCCAATCACAATAAACTTACTAGAAATTAATAATAGAAAGATACCTAGAATAACTACAAATAATGTGAAATTAAACCGCACTCCTCCAAATACTCTATAGATCAAAGAGGAAGTCCCAAGGGAAACTAGGGAATGTTTTTAACTTAATTAAAATGAAAATACAATATATTATAGGATGGTGAGAGCTAATTTTTTTCCCTTATATTTAAAGTCCTGATTCAAATTCTCCAAATACTGCTTTACATCAATATCTCAACTAGACAGGCTTCCCTTGTTTTTGTTATAAAAAATTTGATACCTATATTGGATTATCCGGGTAAGCATTCTCTCTTTCAAAACAAGGCTAAGGTGAGCTTTGTTTATTGTGAGATGTATTATATACTATAGTTTCATAAGTACCTTGAAAATCCTAAATAGTCAGATGTTTCCATATGATTATTTTATTCTTAGAGCACAAGGGTTTATTTTCTTTTATTTAATTGAAGTATAGTTGACATATAATATTAGTTTCAGGTGTACAACATAGTTATTCAACAATTCTATACATTATGATATGCTTACCATGATAAGTACAGTTACAGTCACTATACAAAGTTAATTCAATATTATTGACTGCATTCCCTATGCTATACTTTTAATCCCTGTGACTTATTTAGTTTATAACTGGAAGTTTGTACCTCCTAATCCTTTTTACATATTTTGCCTGTCCCTCGCCCGTGTTCTCCTTTAGGATTTTGATGGACTCCTGTCTCACGTTTAGGTCTTTCAACCATTTGGAGTCTATTTTTGTGTGTGGTGTAAGGAAATGGTCCAGTTTCATTCTTCTGCATGTGGCTGTCCAATTTTCCCAACACCATTTGTTGAAGAGACTGTCTTTTTTCCATTGGACATTCTTTCCTGCTTTGTCAAAGATAAGTTGACCATAGAGTTGAGGGTCCATTTCTGGGCTCTCGATTCTGTTCCATTGATCTTTGTGTCTGTTTTTGTGCCAGTACCATACTGTCTTGATGATGACAGCTTTGTAATAGAGCTGGAAGTCCGGAATTGTGATGCCGCCAGCTTTGCTTTTCTTTTTCAACATTCCTCTGGCTATTCGGGGTCTCTTCTGGTTCCATACAAATTTTAGGATTATTGGTTCCATTTCTTTGAAAAAAGTGGATGGTATTTTGATGGGGATTGCACTGAATGTGTAGATTGCTCTAGGTAGCATTGACATCTTCACAATGTTGGTTCTCCCAATCCATGAGCATGGAACGTTTTTCAATTTCTTTGTGTCTTCTTCAATTTCTTTCCTGAGTATTTTATAGTTTTCTGAGTACAGATTCTTTGCCTCTTTGGTTAAATTTATTCCTACGTATCTTATGGTTTTGGGTGCAATTGTGAATGGGATCGACTCCTTGATTTGTCTCTCTTCTGTCTTGTTGTTGGTGTACAGGAATGCCACTGATTTCTGTGCATTGATTTTATAGCCTGCTACTTGACTGAATTCCTGTATGAGTTCTAGCAGTTTTGGGGTGGAGTCTTTTGGGTTTTCCACATACAGTATCATATCATCTGCAAAGAGTGAGAGTTTGACTTCCTCTTTGCCGATTTGGATGCCTTTGATTTCTTTTTGTTGTCTGATTGCTGTGGCTAGGACTTCTAATACTATGTTGAATAGCAGTATCACCATTATTTCTAACATTCATTGAAGATTTATTAGACATAGGCAATGTTCTAATGCTTGACCTGCATCATCTAATCTAATCTCACAAAAACTCCAAGTGACAGAAACACTAAAATTTGACTCTCTTCTCTAGGCTGGATCAGAGTTAGTAAAAATATGTTGAGGGATGAACTCAATTTCCAATTTTTTTAGCAAAACTAGCTTCTGAGTCAGAACAAATATAGATCCATATTTACAAGTTGCTCTGAAGGAAGCATCCATCTCCCTGACAAATCTTTTATATTTGAATGTTTGTTCTCATTACATACATCTTTTTGTTTCATTTTCAAGAGAAGAAAGATAAAATTAGTGTATTTAACCTTTTCTTCTATTATTTCTTTTGGTTTGGGAAAAGCTCCTAGGGTTAGCTGATACACAAAGGCAGCCCTGTAATCCCAGAAAGGCTGCACCAACAAGGCACCACGGAGCTACAAGCTATAGAATGAGCAGACAGCACACATCGGGGCATGGGACAAACATAAGAAGAACATACCAGACTCAAGAAGTACTAAATGCAGCTGTTGTACCTCAGTACCCAGTTGCTGGTAAGGCTTTGGTGGAAAGAACACTGGAATCAGTTGGTTGGGGGGTTGATATTCTATCTCATCAATTTATAGTAGTATTCTACATTAATTTGTGCAAGCCACTTTCCTTCTCTAGACCTCAGGTTTTTTTTTTTTTTTTTTCCTCCTTGAGAAGAAACCCTTAATTGGAAGGGAATCTGATGTCCTGATAAGGACATCAGTTTGGAGCCTAAAAGAACTGAGACTGAATATGAGCTCCACTACTTACTAGTGTCCTTTGACAAGTTACATAACTTCTCTGAACCTCAGCTAGGGAATGACAGAATGGAATTTTTAAGAATGAGTGTTTTATTTCAAATATTATATAACAAGTTAAATAGATACTCATCTCTTAGAGATGTTTTGAAGATTAAACTAGAACACAGCTAAATGCTAAATATATGTATATATACAATAAATGTATCTGATATTCCTTTTTTTTTTTGCAACAGTAATTGATACTTCTTTCATCTCTATTCCAGAGGTAAATGAATAAATCAATTCCATCATCCCTGCCAGGATATGAATATATCATACATATACACACACACATAGCAGATAGCATCATGCTAAATATGGCTGAGACCTTAAGAGAAAAAAGTCCCCAAAAGACATCATAATGAAGAATTAGAAGGATCAGACTCAGGGCTGTACCTTGTTAACTGATCAAGCTTTATAGACTCGTATTCTTTTTTTTTTATTTTTTTTATTATGTTATGTTAATCACCATACATTACATCATTAGTTTTTGATGTAGTGTTCCATGATTCATTGTTTGCGTATAACACCCAGTGCTCCATTCATTACATACCCTCTTTAATACCCATCATCAGGCTAAACCATCCCCCCACCCCCTCTTCTCTAGAACCCTCAGTTTGTTTCTCAGAGTACATAGTCTCTAATGGTTCTAGACTGATAGTCTATAGAGATTTTACAAATAAGGGGACAGCCTTGACTCATCCCAAATATCATTGTATCACTATCTTAGCAAAAGCTAAAGGAAAGGGATCACTGCTTTTTCTGAACTTCCTTGTGACCATTCGACCATAATTTAATAACAACTTCCTCCCATCCAAAGACTGTTCAGTAAACTAATCAGTTTGGTATGATAACCACCAACATTAGATGTTTCAGACATTTTAAAGTCCCTCAGTAGTATCCTCACCATTTCTAGCAACTTTTATTTTTTTTACAAATTAACTTTAATGGCTTATCATTCACAAATAATAAAATACACAGATATAAAATGTACACTTTGATGAGTTTTGACAAATGTGTTCATCTATATAAATACCACCCCAATCATGATAGAGAATATTACTCTTGAAGAAAGTTCCCTCTGTCAATTCTCCTGCCACTACTCCAGGCAACCCCTATCTAATGTTTATATCCATAGTTTGCTTAAACTGAAACACCATATGCATGTAATCATACAGAATTTACTCTTGTTCTGGCTTCTTTTCCCCAATATAATCTTTTTGAGATTCATCTTATTGCCTGAATTCCTTATAGAACTTGGCTTGTTCCTTTACAGTTCTAAATAGCATTCCATTGCATGACTATACCTCTATTTCTTTAACTTTTTTCTAAAAGTTAGTTTTTGTTCCTTTATTTATTTTTATATGCATGTGAATTTTAAGTTGAGATATAACTAAGACAACAAAATTAACTATTTTAAAGTGTACTAAAGTGTTTTAGCATAGGCAACCATCACTGGAGTCTAAATTCAGAACATTTCTATTTCCTCCAAAAGAAATCTCATATCCTCTAGCAATCAGTTGTCATTCTCCTTTTCCCTCAGCCCCTGGAACCCATTAATCTACATTCTGTCCCTGTGGATCTGTCTATTCTGGAAATTTGATATAAATGGAATTATATAATATGTAGTCTTTTGTGTCTAGCTTCTTTCACTTAACATGTTCAAAGATCATTCATGATGTAGCATGTATCAGTAGACTAAAGTAACTGGAATTCAGGATGATCTGATTAGTAGGCAATAGAACGGATTACTAAGTAAAGCATACAATAGTCTTTTCTTAAAAATTGAATTACTATAGGCTTCCATGGTGAATTGAATTTTGGTACTGCAGGAAATTGGGAGAATAAAAAGCTGAGTATCTAAGACCTTTTCCACCTATATTACATTTGACTTTTCCATGAAGAGGTTTAATCTAAGTAAGCACTTCATGAGGATTCACTGAGTATTATCATTTGCATGTCTTTGTACTCACAGCAATGTAAAGAATAATATCAGCACCTCAGTGACATACTGACTTCTCTAAAAAGAAATGAGGCTATTGAGGGAGGTGGTCAGGAAGATAGAATTTTGTACAGACTGTCTTCTTGTATTGTATTTAACCCAATATTTTGTACTCTGGAAATTTCCAGGAGAAATAAGTTTAAGAAAAATTAATATCTTCAAAACCAAGCATTATCCAGATGAGCACATCTAAGTGTTACACCACCGTAAGGATACTTTTCCTTAAGATTAAAAAAAAAAATCCATCATGGGGCACCTGGGTGGTTCAGTTGGTTAAGCGACTGCCTTCAGTTCAGGTCATGATCCTAGGGTCCTGGGATCAAGCCTCACATCAGGCTCCCAGCTGAGCAGGAGCCTGCTTCTCCCTCTCCCACTCCCCCTGATTGTGCTCAATCTCTTTCTAATAAATAAATAAAATCTTTAAAAAATCCATCTCTATATCTATCTATCCATCCATCATCTATCCATCCATCCATCCATCCATCCATCCATCCATCCATCCATTCAATATACATTCATGGAACACCTACCATTTGTCAAATTTGGTGCTGGATATATAAAATGCAGAGACTAGACATAATTCCTGTCCTCAGGATAAACAGAACTGTTCCTACTACGTTGGGAGAAATATTGTTCAATGAATAGAATATAAATGGAAAATTATATTCTAGCATTCAAAGATAGCACCAGAGAGTTAAGCAAAAAAATCAGATAACTGCCTCTTATGTCAACTAAAGAACTTGAAAACTGTGAGGAAGCATTTTAAGGTTTTGAACTGAAAAGTGCCATGATTAGGTTAACATTTCAGGAAAACACACTGACAGCAGCATGATGGAAGGATTTGTTTAGGAGATTAGTTAAGTGTAGGGGCAAGCCTGAATCATGTCAGTTGTAATTCCATTGCAATCCTGATCATGTTACTCATCTGTTCAAAATCATGAATGGCTCATATTCAGTTATGAGGTAGGAAACAGGATTATCAGTATTGTGGTATGAGAAATGTTGACACTTTGCAGTGGAGTATCCTCATTGTGGTTGCACTGAAGTTTGTCATCTGAGCTCTCTTGTTTGCTTTTGAGGTTGGAACAGAGGACACAGCTGTGTAAACCAGGAGCTAAGCAAAATTAGATCTAGTGACAAGTGCCAATTAAGAATATAGCTGAAATAAGTCAGACTAAGAAAGATAAATACCATATGATTTCATTCATATGTAGAATCTAAAAAACAAAAAAAAAAGAAACAAACAAAAATCCCACAAATGAATAAACAAACAAAAAGGAGAATCATACCTGTAAATACAGAGAACAAACTGATGGTTGCCAGAGGGGAGAGGATGGGGCTTGGGCAAAATGGGTGAAGGGTAGTGGGAGATACAGGCTTCTAGTTATGGAATGAATAAGTCATGGGGAAAAAAGACACAACATAAGGGACACAGTCAATGATATTATAATAAGCATTGTATGGTGACAGATGGTAGCTACACTTGTGCTGAGCATAGCATAATGTATAAACTTATTGAATCGTGAACTTGTACACCTGAAACTAATGTAACATTGTGTGTCAACTACAAACAAAAAATTATTTAAAAAAGAATATAGCTGAAACTACAGAGAATCAGGCATTCATATTTCCTACTTTCCTCTGTTTACTAAATTCTTGTATTCCCCTTGCAAACCAGAGAATACTTTTATAAACATTCTAAAATTTAAAGTTTATTAAATATTGAAGAGGGAAATATAGAAAGATGCCAGCTTAATGAATCCAGCTTTCTTCCAATTCCAGTATGAATTACAAAGAAGCATGTCACTTTATCTAAATAGCTAAAAAGCAGCTGATGCCAACATGCAGTAAAAGCTTCAAATTTGTGATCCAGAAATGAGGGTTTTCTTCCCTCTAGACTTTATACAGGCCTCTAGCAAATAGCAGAGCCTTGTGGTAGAGAGAAATCCAGCAGTTGCTTGAATTCCAGATAGCAGAGGGAGTTAAGGAAGAGATCACCAACAACTAATATCAGTGTTCTCCATTTCCCTGATCCCCACAGAGCTGAGAAAGAGCTGCTTAGGTAGGCTGAGTTTTCTCCATCTTTGACACTTCTTTATTTTTTAATCTTTTTTTTTATTTAAATGCAATTAGCCAACATATAGTACATCATTAGTTTCAGATGTAGTGTTCAATAATTCATCAGTTGCATATAACACCTAGTGCTCATCACATCATGTGCCCTCCTTAAAGCCCATCACCCAATTCCCCCATCCCTCCACCCACCTCCCCTCTAGCAACCCTTAGTTTGTTTCCCATAGTTAAGATTCTCTCATGGTTTGTCTCCCTCTCTGATTTATTTCTATTCCACTTTCCCTCTCTTCCTCTATGATCCTCCACACTGTTTCTTATATTCCACATATGAGTGAAACCATCTGATAATTGTCTTTCTCTGATTGACATAGTGATGTAAATGGTAAGTATTCATCCTTTCTGATGGCTAAGTAATATTTCATTGTGTATACACACAACCTCTTCTTTATCCATTCATCTGTCGATAGACATCTTGGCTCTTTCCAAAGTTTGTCTATTGTGGACATTGCTGCTGTAAACATTGGGGTGCAGATGCCCCTTTGGATCACTACATTTTCATCTTTGGGGTAAATTGCAGGGTCATAGGGTAGCTCTATTTTTAATGTCCTGAGGAACCTCCATACTGTTTTCCAGAGTGGCTGTAACAGCTTGCATTCTCACCAACAGTGTAAGAGGGTTCCCCTTTCTCCACATCCTCCCCAACATTTGTTGCTTCCTGTATTGAAAATTTTAGCCATTCTGATTGGTATGAGGTGGTATCTCATTGTGGTTTTGATTTATATTTCCCTGATGCTGAGTGATGTGGAACATTTCTTTTCATATGTCTGTTTGCCATGTGTATGTCTTCTTTGGAGAAATGTCTGTTCATGTCATCTGCCAATTTCTTGACTGGATTATTTGTTTTTCGGGTGTTGAGTTTGATAAATTCTTTATAGATCTTAGATACTAACCCTTTATCTTATATGTCATTTGAAAATATCCTCTCTATCGCTTCTTGGGCTTTTGGCTAAGATCAAGTGAAAATATCTTCTCCATTCTGTAGCTTGCCTTTTAGTTTTGTTGACTGTTTCCTTTGCTGTGCAGAAGCTTTTTATCTTGATGAAATCCCAGTAGTTCAATATTGCTTTTGTTTCCCTTGCTTTTGGAGACGTCTAACAAGAAGTTGCTGCAGCCGAGTTTGAAGAAGTTGCTGCCTGTGTTCTCCTCCAGGATTTTGATGGATTCCTGTCTCACATTTAGGTCTTTTATCCATTTTGAGTTTATCTTTGTATATGGTGTAAGAAAATGGTCCAGTTTCATTCTTCTATATGTTTCTGTCCAATTTTTCCAACACCATTTGTTGAAGAGACTGTCCTTTTCCATTGGATATTCTTTCCTGCTTTGTGGGAAATTAGTTAATCATAGAATTGAGGGTCCATTTCTGGGTTCTCTATTCTGTTCCATTGATCTATGTGTCTGTTTTTGTGCCAGTACCATACTGTCTTGATGATGACAGCTTGGTAATATAGCTTGAAGTATAGCTTGTGATGCCACCAGCTTTGATTTTCTTTTTCAACATTCCTCTGGCCATTAGTGGTCTTTTCTGGTTCCATGCAAATTTTAGGATTATTTGTTCCAGTTCTGTGAAAAATGTCGATGTTATTTTGATAGGGATTGAATTGAATATGTAGATTGCTTTGGATAGTAGAGACATTTTAATAATATTTGTTCTCCTAATCCATGAGTATGTAATGTTTTTCCATTTCTTTGTGTTTTCCTCAATTTATTTTTTTAATTTTATTTATTTAAGTAATCTCTACACCCAACATGGGACGCAAACAACCTTGAGATCAAGAGTCACATACTCTTCCGACTGAGCCAGTTAGGCACCCTCCCCATCTTTGACACTTCTAAAGATAGTGAACATAAGGCTGATGACATATTTGCCTGCCCAAATGGCCAGAGAATGCCCAGCCTTTCACCACTTACAGGATTATCTCCACTCATAATAACAAATGGTGGAAGAAAAATACCAGAATTCCTAAGAGGGTTAAAGGAAGCTAAAGGAAGAAATTCAGAAGAGCCAAAAGAATTCTCTACTGAAAGAGTTTTCAAAGGAGAAAGACAATAGCTAACTAAAAAATACTAGGATATAAGTGCATAAAAATTACACTCTTTTTTTTTAAAGATTTTACATATTTATTTGACAGAGAGATAGAGAGCACAGATAGGCAGAGCAGCAGGCAGAGGGAGAGGGAGAAGCAGGCTCCCTGCCGAGCAAGAAGCCCAATGCAGGGCTTGATCCCAGAACCCTAGGATCATGACCTCAGCCGAAGGCAGTTGCTTAACTGACTGAGCCACCCAAGCACCCCAAAAATTACACTCTTAAATAGCCCATGGATCAAAAAGAATATTGACAGAAATTATAAGCCACATAAGCTTACTTAAGAAGCAATGGAAAGGACAACATTTTCTACAAATAACTGTGAAGCATTGTAAAATATTTATTCAGAAGAAACCACACAGCTTTAAATTCCTTGATAAATAAATAAGAAAGGTAAAAAATAAAGGAAACTTTTATCCATCTACAGTTATATAAATAACAAAATAAATTAAAATATATATTGAAAAATGAAAAGTGATTTAAAAAAAAAGTGGATAAAGTAGGAACCCCAAACTAGTCTAAAGGATAAATGAATTCAGAAGTTGTCTTTTTTCAAAGGCCAATAAAACAGATAAACCCCTTGTGAACATAATTAAGGAAAAGAGAAAATAAACATACAATATGTGATATTTAAAAAGTAAAAAAAAAGAATTGGATATGGGATGCAAGAGAAAGAAAGAAGTGAATACAATTTAAAGAATTTGTTCTTAGCGAATGGAAGGACTAAAATGTGGAATTAAAAGGTTGAAGGCAATGATTATGAGTGAATTTTGGACTTACTAATTTTGAGATACTCACTATATATCCAGTGGTGATGCTGAGTAGGCATTTAGATACATAAATCATATATGCAAGATATAGTGTGGTTTTCAGAATAACAAGCCTGGTGGAATAATAAAATTTGGGAGCAAACAAAATATAAATAAATAAGCTTTTATAGCAAAGGATTAGATGACATTACCAAGGGAATGAGTTTACTTATAGTATATTTAGAACTCTAGGACACTCCTATATTGAGTTAAAGTGAATAGAAAGGAACCAACAATAAAGCCTGAGACAGAGTGGCCACAAAGGTATGAAGAAACAGGTGACAGAGGTTTCTTGCAAGCCAAATATAGCAAGTAAGATGAGAATTGAGAAATGACCATTGATCAAAAAGAGAAAAATCTAATAATCAATTTTATGTTCTCATCTTATTTGAGCATTAGCAGCATTTAACTCAAAGAGGTCATTTCTTTCTCTATGGCTTCCAAGACACCTCTGTATCCTGAGTGTTAAGTAGTAAATGTAACAGGTATGGGGAGATCTTTGGGGATAGGACAGGCTTACCCAGAGAATGTGAGGTGAATTTTCATTTGACTGCTGATAGAGTTCTGGAAGAAAGGGATAGCTTACTCCAAGTACATGGATTTCTGTGACACCCTATAGAATATACTGTTGGAAGTATAGAAGATGAAAGGAGTTGACGTTGCATAAGAATAATACATTGAGTATTGACCAAGTAGGCCTTTCCTAACAAATACAAGTATGATTTAATTACAGAAAATTTATTAACACAATTCATTTCATTAATGAAATGTTGAAGTCATAATAGATAAGAGAAAGGCTATTATTAAATTCCGGGGCCATTAACATGAAGATAGAATAAGAAGGAAACACTTAAAATGATGAAGAGATAAAACATTTAACAAAACTCAACACCAAACATGATTTGAAATGGTAAAAAAATAAAATAATATAATGATCAGAAAATATACAGGGATTACCATTATTCTATCATTTAATGTTGCCTTCTAAACACTACTGAATGTAAAAACCTGCACATGACAATAAAATAATTGGCATAAACATTGGAAAAGAAAAAGTAAAACTATACTTTATCGTAGGATGATTTTATTGTATGCTTAAAACCTCAAGTGCCATTTAAAAACATATATAATTTATAAGAATTGGTTAAAGTAACTACATATCAGATATCTGTACCAAAATCAAGTTTCCTCTATATGAATAATAAATAAAAAATCAATAAATTTATTATTCATAGTTTAGACAGAACTACAAAAATTAAGAAAAAATTTAACTACCAAAGCATAGAACTGGAAAGACATGACTTCTGGCATTAAAGCATGCCAGATGACCCACTGACCCACTTCTCAGTTTAAATGGTGAAAATTATGGAAAAGAAAATATAATGACCCTGAAAATGACTCTAAGGGCAAAGAGCAAATGAAAAGAGTTCAAGAAAGCCCATAAAAATTCAGAACTGACTTCACTTTCAGAGAATGGAGAATTTTAAACATGAGAACACTCTCAAAAATAGTAGAGGGTTTGATAAAAGTCAGGAGGATATTTGTGGCTCTAATGAAGATACAGCCTAGACTGGTGGCTAGCTAGTTTGGAGGAGAGAACTAGAGAATAAGAGAACTGAGGAAAGCCCTCCTAAGAGTCAAAACAAATACCAAATGTTTACCTCAGAAAGCATCCCATGAAATAAGTCACAATTTAATTGCATTTGTTTGTATAGAAATTTATACCCTAGAGCATTATTGAAAATAGTGGAGCATTTGGTTGGCAATTAGCAGGACCTAACAGCTGGGTGTGATCAGGGAAAGAATGGAAGAGAGACCTACCAGTACTGCTCTCATTCCAGAAGACTGTGGGTCTACACAAAGCTGTGTCTCCCTGAAGAGCAACATCAGAGGTTTATTGCTATGGATCTAAAACAGAATTCAGTAAAATAATCCAGCCAGTCACTAAACAAATAAAGAAGCAAATGAAAACAGCCAGCCCTGGAGGGAGGGAACAATTACTCAGAATTGCTATATATCTAAAAAGTACAATGTCCAATAACACGAAAAGGCATGCCAAGAAACAGAAAAGTATGACCCATTCACAGGAAAAAAAAAAAAAAAAAAGCAGAAAGCAGAAACTACCAGAGTAATGTCAAATGTTATATTTAACAGAAAAGAGATCTCAAAGTAGTCATTCTAAATATGTTCACAGAACTAAGGAAAGCATGATTAAAGAAGGGAAGAATCACTATAATGTGCACCTGAAACTAATATAACACTATGCTAACTAACAGGAATTAAAATAAAAACTTCGAAAAAAGAAGGGAAGGTATTATGAAAATGTCATAACAATAAGAGAATATCAGTAAAGAGAAATTATAAAAAAAGAACTGAATGGGAATTTTGGAGTTGGAACGTACAATAACTAGAAAAGGGCCTCAACTTTAGAATTGAACTGATAAAAGAAAGAATTAATAAGTTTAAGATGGAATAATAGAGATTATTCAACCTAACAAACAGAGGGTAAAAAAGGATGAAGACAAAATCAATGGAGCCTCAAAGAATTATAGTATAACATTAGTCATACCAACATACATGACATGGAAAAAAACAAAAGGAGAGGAAAGAGAAAGGAAAAGAAAAAATATTCAAGAAATAGGACTGAAAAGTTCCCAAAGTTATTTAAAAGATATAACCTCAATATCCTGGAAACTCAATGAACTCCAAGTAGGATAAAAGTAAAGAGACCTATAAAAAGACACATCATAATAAACATGCTGAAAATCAAAGACAAGGAAAGTTCTTGAAAGCAGCAAGAGAAAAATAGTGTATCATTGACCACTGACGACTGAATGCAAATAAGATCAACAGTTGACTTCTCAGAAAAACAATGGTGTTCAAAATAGTTGAAAACTGATACCAATATTTACTTACATTTCTTTCAGAACATTACCAAAAAAAAAAACAACCCTAAAGTTCACAGTGAAAAATTTAATTTTTTTCTGTATTTTTTTCTATTTTCTTACACCTCCTAGCTTCTCTAGAGCTTCTCACTCTCCATCTATGTAGTCTACTTTACCAGACACTTTCCATGAAGAACCAGCCTACCTGCCTCTTGTCTTTTTGTTCCCTCTCCTTTTTAATTTCCCTCCTCTGGTGGTGTCTTTCTGTATCTATTCTAAACTCAACTTACAAAAAATGAAAATTCTCTTGGAGATAGGATAATATTGAACTTTAAAGCAGGTAAATATAAAATTCTCTTTACTAAGAAGGACCATCAAAAGTAGCACAGATTAATCCGTAGGGGCTCCTTCAGGGGTTATGTGGGCCTTCACTGTGAAAGAGACGTTTGAGCCAACATCTGAAGGATGACTAGTATTAGCTCAGTGAAGAATGGGAAAGAACATTTCAAGCAAAGAGGATTATTTGCACAAATACCCTGAGATAGAAAGGAGAGTATGTATTGGAGATGCAGAAAAAGAGCTTTGTTGGTTGAAAAGCAATGAGTAAGGTTTAAAACAGCTGTGAGGAGGGTTTGTGGCTTAGACAGGGACAGAATGTGTTTTACTTTGTACTCCATATTAAGCAGCATTTTTTCTCTATTTTCCTTCCCATGGCAGACATTTAGTGACTCTAACTCCTTCAATCATGAATGATTAACCTATTCTCATTGACCTACCTGGAAAGGATCCACTGAAGTGCAATATCTTAATTCAGAGAGTTCCAAGAAAAGATGGTTTTATTATTTCTAAGCACAGACAGAAATTGGAAATGTTCACATGGTACTTCTTACAAGTCCTATAAAGATGTTTAAAGGGGTGGAAGAGGCTATCAGTAATTAGTCGCAACATTTGCATTTGTCCTTTGATGCCTTATAAACTCATTCTTAAGAAAACTTTAAAGCTGTGTTTATACTTTTTTTTTCAGAAAAAAAGCATTTCTGTCAAAAGTCAAATAAGGAAGTGAGCTTACTAATATCATTTGGCTCACTTGGGAGGCCCTAAATACATGTGCAGGATCTCCTAGAAGACAATCAGTTTTGACTTTAGATCAGTGCTGAGGAAGCCTCCCTGCCTGAGGTAAAAAACAAACCAACAAAGAATAGAATTTCCCTCACCTTACTTAAAGAAGCTTTTATATATCTGGCCCATCTGTCATCCAGCATTTATATTTTCTCTACTTCAGAGATTTCTATCCTGATTGTATCTACTGCTACATACTGGGAATGGTGGCGGGGGGGGAGGAATGGGGAGGGAGATTGTAAGGGAAAATGTGCCACCTGCTCAAGCTTGTTTCCCACCAAAAGATGATATATATGCATGTGATTGTGTAAGGGGAAGAGAGACTTGTTTATTGAGCATGAATGTATGAAGTTTTGCGAACATGAGTATGTTGAGTTTGAGTATTCCTGTATTTTTGTGATTTTGCATTTGATTCAGTGTGAGAGATGAGAATGTATGTGAGATATATATATATATATACACACACACATATGTGTGTGTATATCTTTAAAAACTTATTCATAAAACAACAAACTGAGACTTCTGGTCTATATATTGCAAGTCCCTTTTCTTTGGAAGTCTGCCTGTGTGAAGCTTATGCAATGGAGACTAAATTACTTGTGTTTGAAATGCCTGCCTACAGCTACTTATTTCCTATTTTTTAACTGCTACTTATCAACCTGTTAGTCAGCAACATTTATCAATTTTACTATGCCGAGCAGGAAGAGGTGCTACATATGGAAACCTTGACTTTAAAGAACTCATAGCAACAAAGAGAATAGCAGGAATCAAATTGCTAAATATAGTCTACCCTCTTGAGTAAACAAATGAAGGCAGTTCTTTTTAAGAGCACTCAAGAATGAAAGGGTGGTAAAAAACAGTGTTGTCACAGAGAAAATCTATAATTCCTTTTATCTAAGTCCCATCTTATGAGCTATATATGTCAAGAAGGTGGTTTGTTAATTAGTTAGCTTTCATTTTGAGCCACTGTTTATCCATAAACTCTCATTCTCTATTCTTCTTTCTCACCAGTGAATACTGTGGAATATGACATATTTATTTCCTATTTGACAGTCTCAGCTGTACAGAGAGGGGAAAGAAAAACTAAGAAGAGGAGAAGGAAGGAAAGGGTGAACCCAAGACAGAAAGGCATTGGAAGACAATCTGAAAAAGATAAGGGCACGTCAGTAGGAAGCCAGAGGTCTAGATTCTAGTAATTACTTGGCCATTCAATATATGAAATTATATCCTCTGCCCCTTCTGTTGGTTATCCTCAGTTTTCAAAATGTATTCTGTGGAGGACAGATTACCTTGGCAGATAAGAGGAAGGATTTTTATCTATTTCATGGTATGAACTTGACTGGGAAAAGATTCTGTCCCTAATACATATTTGAAAGTCTTTGGATGAAGCACCCTCTCAGACTCTTCCTGGTGGAAAAATTATCACAATTGGGTGTTCTTCCAGGAAGACTTGACCTATCAGAGTGTGGCTTCTGGAAACTATAAGGGATTCTCTTGTTTCATCACAGTTAGGACTCTTGAAGGTTACAGTTTCCTCTTATAGTCCCCAGGAGTTCAGAGATGTTTTAAAAGACCACAGAGGAACCATGAGACTCTGGACTCCGGGAAACAGTTATAGAAGGGAGGTAGGTAGGGGGATGGGGTAGCCGGCTGATGGGTATTAAGGAGGCCACATGTTGTGGATGAGCACTGGGTGTTATACACAACTAATGAATCATTGAACACTACATCAAAAAACTACGTGGGGCGCCTGAGTGGCTCAGTTGGTTAAGCACCTGCCTTTGGCTCAGGTCATGATCCCAGGGTGCTAAGATCTAACCCCACATTGGACTCCCTGCTCAGCGGGGAGCCTGCTTCTCCCTCTCCCTGCAGCTCCCCCTGCTTGTGCTCTCTGTCAAATAAATAAATAAAATCTAAAAACAAAACAAAACTAATGTTGTACTATATGTTGGCTTAGTAAACATAAATAAATAATAAATAAATAAATAAATAACGACCACAGAGGAGATATTTTAAAGATTTCAGGGATCTCAAAGGGAGGCAAAATACAAAGTTTCATTTGTAAGATCCACTTTTACCACCACTTTTTCTCATCTCTTAATATGATCACTGCTATGCATATATTTCAAACTCCCTTGTCCCTCTCTCTAGTGTTATTCTACTCTTGTGTTAAAATTAATCTTGCTTAAATGCAACTCCTCATCTACTCAAAGCTGCATCAGGATAGCTAAATGTGGCTGGAGTAAAACATTTTAACCTTTTTAAATATATTTTAAGTTAAGATACTTGACAAACGTCAAGTCCACCTTTTACTACTCGTTCATTTTATTACTTGCCTCGAGTTTATTTCACACATTCCTCTCTCTCTCCTTCTTTATTACTTGCCTAGAGTTTATTTCACACATTCCTCTCTCTCTTCACATGAAATTCTTACCCTTCTTTCTACTTTACTGGAAAACTTGAAGCAAGCAAATTTCCCTGCCACAGCTACTCACATATCAGCCTTTGTGTCCATACACTTACCTTGTGTTTTATCACTACATAGGGATTATTCATGCTTCTTTCTACCTAGAGCCACCACCCCCCATATCTGAACTATGTATCACCCTTTCACCTATTCAAATATGTCACTCAAAAATGTTCCCCTCTGTCTTCTATGTCATCATTATGCCATCAAACATACTGTTATTTTTTCTATCTTAAAAATAAAGTCTCTTGATCTCACTTCTTCAATTATCATCCTGTTTCTTTATTACCTTGTATAACAAAACATCTAAAAAATACCTTTGCCTATCAGGCTCTTTCCTCCCGTTCTTTCAAACCCACTCCATTCAAACTCTTCCCACTACCCCACTACTGAAACTACTCTTACTAAAATATACAAGTAATCTCCACATGTTAAGTCCAAAGATATATCCTCACTCCTCATTTTTATTTGACCTGTCATCAGAGTTTTACACAGCTTATCACTCCTTTCTCTTATAAATTCTATTTAGTTCTGGGGTCCCATGCACTTATGGTTTTCTCCCTTCCTTCCCATCTGTTACCAATCTGTTTCGCAGGTTCCCCTTCTTTCTCAATTACCTCTCAATTCTTAGACCTTCTTTCCTCTCTAGCCATATTCACTACCAGAATGAAATCATCTCTAGTGCCATGGCTTTAAGTACTATATATATATATATATGCTTTTAAGTCCCAGACAGGTTGTCTCCTCTGAAATCCCTCACAAATCCAGTCAGTATGTTGGCCCCCAAATCTAGACTCTTTGGTCCAATTTCCTACTTGACAATCTCCACTTGGATGTCTGGTGAACATTCCGTAATCACTGTGTTCAAAACAGAACTCATAACCTTCCACCCCATTCCTAAACTTACTCCTCTCACTTTCCTGTGCCACTTAATTGGCACACAACTTTTCTCCCATTTACTCAGAAATCATTGTCTTAATTTCTCTGACACCCCATATTCAGGCCAACAGAAAGTCCTCCACTTAAATTTTATATCCCGAATCACATCATTTCACACTTCTCCAATCTAAGCCACTATCATTGCTTTCATGGGTTATTGAAATTGATTTCCAACTGATTTACCTACTTTCCCCTTTGTGCCTCTACAGTCTATTTCAGCACAATGGCCAGGATGATCATATTAAAATGTAACTGGGTCATCCCTCTCCTCTGCTTAGAACATTGTGGTCTTCTTCATAACACTCAAAATAAAAGGCTTACAATAGCCTGTGAAACCCTATATGACCTAACTTCCAATTAGCTCTATGAACTCATCTTCTACTAGTCTCTTCTCACTCAATACAGACAATCTGACCTCCTCACTTTACAGGTATATGTCAAACATATGATTGCTTAAGAACTTTGTACAGACTTTTCCTCTGCCTATAATTCTTTCCCCAGATAGCCACATGTCTCATTACCTTACCTTTTTCAAGATGGCTATAATGGTAATTTCCTAATGTATTGCATCCTGACCATCCCTGTTAAAAACTGCATATTTAATATCCAGCATTCGTAAACTGAAAGTCTTTATGTAATTCAAATAGGAAAAAGGAATCACTCTAGATCTTTAAAACAGGACATTTAATATAAGAAATTGGTGACAAAGTTGATGGAAGAGCTGAGAATTCAAAAAAGAAGTTGGTGAGGCAACCCAGACAATAGCCATCCCATAGGACTAGATTCTCATTGGACTAGAAAGACTAACAAAAGGTTACCAGAGCTCAGAATCTGGGACTTTCTGGTGGGAGCTAAAACCATGATGGAGGCTGCCCAGGGTTAGCTGGGACCATAGAAGGAACTATTTGGCTAGATGCCCCAGAATGCAGAGAGATACAGGAGAAACACCTAAACTTCTATCCCCCTCTATCTTCCAACCTCAACTGTTTCACACTGGGCAAACTAACACAAAAGTCAGAGGACCAGAGAACTTAAGAAATGTAGTTCCTTATAAAGCATAGTAAAACTGATGTGGGCAGAGAATAAGTAGGCAGTTGACATGCACTTACAGTCTTCTAAGTGTACTAGATAATACAGTTGGTTTATTATCTCTTTATCACCACAAAATCACAGATCCACAAGCGCATGGATTCCTTCCATTTTATCCACTGGGATATCCCTAGAACTTAGAAATATACCTGGCACATAGTAAAGGCCAAACATATTTGTTGAATTGAGTGAATATAGCAAAATATGCAGTGGAAAAATGGACTTGCTTTTTAATCCTACCATAAAGCTGGTTAATTACTTTTATGACGTAAACTTATTTACCTAAAGTGAACATTTTTATTTATTAGGAATTACCCACAAGGATTCAGTGGCCCCTGGATTAATACAGGTTATACCTTACATAAATTTGTGTCAGTCTTCCTCACAAGATATGGGTGTTGAGTACCACCACTACTACCTTTAGGAAACTAGATATTCCTAGGTATGCCATATATTAACCAATGTAGAATGTTCATATGAATCTTACTTGTTCTGATTCCTTCACTCAGCATATATTTACTAAAGGTCTGTCTTAGGCTTTACAAATGCTTGAGCTACAACAATGGCACAATTCTTGCTCTCAAGAAGAATACTGATGCCGATTTATGGGGCCAGAAAAAAAATAGAAAGTTAAATATTAGAAACCACTGTATAAACTATTAAGTTGTTATTATTCTTTCCTCATCTGATAATTTCTAGTAGTGACCCTCAGCTAGAGCAAAATTATTACCTAATTACTAATATTTCATTTCTCTTACAAATAAAAAATTTTAGGGTTAATGTGGAAAGTGCTCTTTAAAGAGAAAGGGTAGATGTTACCTTCTTGGCTCTGGTGGAGAAACAGCCTTTAAAACTCCTTTTTACACCTAATAGCAGACTTTTTTGTTTTCCTCTTTGATTACTCAACTAAAGTCCTGAAATATTTAATGTACATCCTTGAGCCTTCATTTATAAACTTTGTGAGAATATAGTGATAAATTGCATGTTATTTACTAAAATCCAGAGACTCGGAGTTTAAATGCATTAAAGAGACCTATAAAGACCCTTCTGAGAAACTTCTAAAGTAGAAGAGCTTCATCTCATTCTTCTCTCTGCTCTGCCTCTCTGCAGTAATTGGTGAGAGCATTTTCTCCCTCACTCAGCTATTGTCTTCCATAGCAATATTTTATTGAAATTCTTTCTTTCCTCTCTGACAGCTCCCAAATTGAGGACTCTCCTTCTGCTTGCCTTTGGTACATGTACTTCCCAATATCCCCTTCACCACATCCCAGGATTCTGCCTCTGTCCACCCTCTTCCTTCTCTTCTGTTTCCTTATTTCCTCTGTTCTCTTTCCTTATCTCTTATTCTTTAATCTCCTGCTCTAATCTTTTAACTTTCTTATCTTCTCTTTTCCCCATCCCTCCTTTCTACACTCCTTCTGGGAAATCTTATATACTCCTGCAGTTTAAATATTGCTGCTATGCTGAGAATGTTAAAATGGACATAACTCACACACAAATCTCTCCTGGCTTCCAGACGCATCTTTCCTACTGCCAAAGAACAGCTCTACTCTGCTCCAGGCTGGTATGCACTTTCTCAAATACCTTCCCTGCAACCTCACTTTTGATTGCATCATTCTGTAATGTGAGGCAGTGGTAAAAGTAGGGACAATGGATTCATATAAATTAAACTTTTAATCTTGGTTCAACCACTTGATTGCTGTGTGACTTTGTGAAACATGCCAAATCTGAATCTGTTTCTTCTTATATAAAATGGAACTAATAATACTACTTCATACTTTTGTCATGAGGATTAAATATGATTATAACCTTGTGAAAAATTGTCCATCAGGAGTCCATTAAAATGGATTAAATGTAATTCTATGTGCAGTGGATGACTCCAGATGCTTCTTCATGTCTTCAGGGGTTCTAGAAAAGTTGTTTGCCTGATTTTCCTGTTATATTTGGTTTTGAGATTCTGTTTCCACTGAATGAGTGAAGAGGATATATACATCTTTGTAGTAAGTTTAAAAAAAAAAAAAGAGGGGGATGGCCATAAATTCTAAGTAGCAAGTCCCATGAAAAGATAAATCTTAACACGCTTTGAATCTGGGCTGGCGTTATGACTCTACTTTGACCAATAGAATGTGATGAAAGTGAGGGGGAGGAGTTAAGATGTCGGAGATGTAGGGGAACTCTGGGCTTTCCTCCATCTCTTGAACACAGCTATATTGAGGTCAGATCATTTGGAACACATAGGAAATTGATCTGAGGATTGGAAGAAGGATCTCCATGGTTGGAGGGAGAGAGTGTGTCAGGTGTAATGTGTGTGGAAGTGAATTGGGGGAGAGAAAAACTGCCATGCCGCAGAAGGGAGGGAACCCTTTTTGTAGGGAGAGAAAAGGGACAGAAAGAGAGAGGGGTTGAGAGAATGAGGCATCAGAAGTAAACCTTTCAGACCACAGACGGGGGAGACAGGGACTGAGTTTCACAGGTGTTTGTTGTTTTTTTGTTTGTTTTTTTTTTCAAAAGTGAGCAGAGCTCAAACTCTGAGGTTTTGGATGTGCATGACTTTCACTGGAGCAGAGTTGTAGCATGCACTCCTGGGGAGAAGAAAGGCTCTGGCCTGGGAGCATGCACAAAGTGGTGCAGGAATCTCCTGGGTCACACTGGGAGAAATTGTTCCCTTTCCTGGCGTACGTTTGGAAGAGGGTATATTGCCTCTCCTGAGGACCAAAGACCCTGCAGGTGCCAGCAAATGGCCTTCCATCAGCAGGGGACAAAGGTGCATGCAGAGGGTGGGTAACCTGGTTGCTGCTTTTCACAGTGCCACAGCGTAGATTCTGGCACCACACAGGTGTGAGACTATTTTTCTGGGACAAAGGGCACTAGTCAGAGTGCAGCAAGGCTCTAATCCAGAGGAGGGAGTGGATCTGGGTAGTGCCGGCTCCTTTAAGATTTGGAGTTTTGAGTCCCAGCCATGCCAAAGATAAAATGTAGGAAAGCTGTGGCACCGTGTTTGCTGATGACCCTTGCTTTTCTGTGAGGGCTTCCTGAACAGCAGTGGGTGTGAGAACCCCTGTCCGGGGACTAAAGAGTGGGGTGGTGCTATTTTACTCTCACCACCAACACAGTGAGACTTCAGAGAGCAACACAGCAGCCCCTATCGGAGGTTGCAACTGCTTATACCAAATCCCGCCCCTCTGTGCTTGGGAAGTGCTTTTTTACTGGGACAGGATTGACTGTGAACCAGCTCTGCGGGCCTCTACCCCAGGAGAGTAATACAGGCAGCATACCGCATGCACCAAGTCTACTGACCATACAGTGCTTCAAACTGTACCCTTCAGTTTGGTGGAAATAGGACCAGGCTGTATTTTTTTCCCTTATTCTTTTTTTTTCCTTCCTTTTTTTCTTTGGAATCAGACTTACAGTTTTTTGTTTGTTTTTAGTTTTCTTGTCTCTCTCTTTCTTTTGTTTTGGCAGGGAGGAATCAGGCTTCTTCTTCCTTTTTTTTTTTTTTTCCTTTCTTTTTCTTTGGAATTAGGCTTATAGTTTTTTTGGATTGTCTGTTTGGTTTTTGTTGTTGTCGTTGCTTCCTTTTGCTTCTCTCTCTCTCTTTTTTTTTTTTTTTTGAGCAGGCTTTTTTTTTCCTTTTACCTTTCTTTTCCTTTTTCCAGGGTTTTTTTTTTTTTTGGTCAATAAACAAATCAAAGCACAACTAGATAAAGGTCCAAACACCCACCACTACAAACAAGGAGGAATTCTACAGAGGACTGACCAGTGGAAAAGAGCTGCCAAAACACAACAGCATACACAAGAAACACTTCTTGAAGTGCCAGGCCCTGGACAGTGTCTGACCTCTTTTTAATATAAAATCACTCTGAGGTGCAGGAAACATAATAGGCTTTCATAACACACAAAACATAGAAACTTGGCCAAAATCACAAGATGGAAGAATTCTCCCCAAAAGAAAGGTCAGGAAGATATCACAGCCAGGGACTTGCTCAAAAGAGATACAAGCAATATATTTGAACAAGAATTTAGATCAACAGTCAAAAGACTATTAGATGGACTTGAAAAAAATAATAAAAGACACCAGGGAAAATCCTGCTGTAGAGATAAAAGACCTAAAAACTAGTCAGGCTGAAATTAAAAAAAAAAAAAAAAACAAAAAAAGCTCTAATTGAAATGCAAAACTGACCGGATATAATCACAACAAGGATTGAAGAAGTAAAGAAGAGAAGAGGTGACGTAGAAGACAAAATTATAGAAAATAATGAAGCTGAAAAGAAGAGGGAAAGAAAACTATTAGATCATGACTATAGACTTAGGAAACTCAATGATTCCACAAAGTGAAATAATATCCATATCATAGGAGTCCCCAAAAAACAGTGGGGAAAAAGGAGCAGGTTTATTTGAACAAATTATAGCTGAGAACTTCCCTAATCTGGGGAAGGAAATAGGCATTCAACAAACAGATAAAAAATATAAGCCTAATTGCAAAGAGAAAGAAAGGAAAAAAAAGAAGACTGACCCCCCAAAAAAAGAAAGAGAAAAGAGAGAGAGGAATTCTATCAAACATTTAAAGAAGAATTGATACCTATTCTGAAACTGTTCCAAAAAACAGAAGTGGAAGGAAAACCTCCAAACTCATTCTATGAGGACAGAATTGCATTGATCCCAAAACCAGATAAAGACCCAACTATAAAGGAGAATTACAGACCAATATCTCCAATGAACATGGATGCAATTATTCTCAACAAGACACTAGCTAATCAGGTCCAACAATACATTAAAAGGATTATTCACCAGGACCAAGTGGGATTTATTCCTGGGCTGTGGGGGGTGGTTCAACATCTGCAAATCAATTAACATGATATACCAGATATAACAGGATAAGAACTATATGATCCTCTCAATAGATGGAGAAAAAGCATTTGATAAAATACAGCATCCTTTCTTGATAAAAACCCCTGAAAAAAGTAGGGATAGAAGGAACATACCTCAACATCATAAAGGCCATATATGGAAGATCCACAGCTAATATCATCCTCAATGGGAAAAAAAATGAGAGCTTTTCCCCTAAGGTCAAGGACACGACAGGGATGTCCACTCTCACCACTGCTGTTCAACACAGTAGTGGAAGTCCTAACCTCAGGAATCAGACAACAAAAAGAATAAAAGGCATCCAAATCACCAAGGAAGAAGTCAAACTTTCAATCTTAGAGATGACATGATACTCTATTTAGAAAACCTGAAAGACTCTACCAAAAAATTGCTAGAACTGACAGAGAAATTCAGCAAAGTTGCAGGACATAAAATCAATGCACAAAAGTCAGCTGCATTTCTATACACCAATACTGAAGCGGCAGAAGGAGAAATCAAGGAATAGATCCCATTTACAATTGCACCAAAAACCATAAGATACCTAGGAATAAACCTAACTAAAGAGGTAAAAATCTGTACTCTGAAAACTGTAGAATGCTTATGAAAGAAATTGAGGAAGACACAAAGAAATGGAAAAACATTCCATGCTCATGGAAAAAAATATTGTTAAAATATCTATACTACCCAAAGCAATCTACACATTCAATGCAATCCTATCAAAATAACAACAGCATAACCCAGAAATGGGCCTTCAACTCTATGGTCAACTAATCTCTGACAAAGCAGGAAGGAATATCCAATGGAAAAAAGACAGTCTCTTCAACAAATGGTGTTGGGAAAATTGGACAGAAACATGCAAAAAATGAAACTGGACCACTTTCTTACACCACAAACAAAAATAAATTCAAAATGGATAAAAGACCTAAATGTGAGACAGGAATCCATTGAAATCCTTGAGGAGAACACAGGCAGCAATCTCTTTGACCTCGGCAACAGCAACTCCTTAACTGGACATGTCTCTGGAGGCAAGGGAAACAAAAGCAATAATGAACTATTGGGACTTCATCAAGATAAAAAGCTTCTGCACAGCAAAGGAAACAATAGACAACACTAAAAGGCAACTTAGAGAACAGGAGAACATATTCATAAATGACATATCAGATAAAGGGCTAGTATCCAAAATCTATAAAGAACTTATCAAACTCAACACTCATAAAACAAAAATCCAGTCAAAAAATGGGCAGAAGACATGAACAGGCATTTCTCTCAAGGCCTACAAATGGCTAACAGACACATGAAAAAATGCAAACTGCTGCATTTTGGAAACTGGAAACTGGAAAACAGTATGGAGGTTCCTCAAAAAGTTAAAAATAGAACTACTCAATGACCCAGCAATTGCACTACTAGGTATTTATGCAAAGGATACAAAAATAGTGATTCAAAGGGACACATGCCCCCCAATGTTAGCAGCAATGTCCACAATGGCCAAAATATGGAAAGCCCAGATGTCCACTGAGTGATGAATGGATAAAGACGATATGGCATGTATACACACACACACACACACACACACACACACACACACACACACACACACACAGGAATATTACTCCACCATCAGAAAGAATGAAATGCTGCCATTTGCAATGATGTGGCTGGAGCTAGAGTGGATTATGCTAAGCAAACTAAGTTAGTCAGAGAAAGACAGATACCATAAGATTTCTCTCATATGTGGAATTTAAGAACAAAACAGATGAACTTGGGGAAGGGAAGGAAAAATATAAAATAATAAAATAAAATAAAATAAAATAAATAAAATAAAAACAGAGAGGGAGGTAAACCATAAGAGACTCTTATTTATAGGGAATGAACTGAGGATTACTGGAGGGGTGGTAGGTGGAGGAATGGGATATTTGGGTGATGGGCAGTAAGGAGGACACTTGATATAATGAGCACTGGGTGTTATATGCAACGGAGAAATCACTAAATTCTACCCCTGAAATTAATAATACACTCTAGGTTAACTAACTTGAATTCAAATAAAATCTTAAAAAAAAAAAGAACGTGATGGAAGTGTCACTGCGTCATTTTTGAGCTTAAGCCTCAAGAAGTTTTGTAACTTCCTCCACTGCTCTCCCAGAATACTGCACTGAGACTACCATGCCATCAAGAAGCCCTAGAAGTAGGGGCGCCTGGGTGACTCAGTTGGTTAAGCATCTGCCTTCAGCTCAGGTCATGATCTCAGGGTCCTGAGATCAAGCCCTATATCAGGCTTCCAGCTGAGCAGGGAGTCTGCTTCTATCTCTGCCTGCTGCTCTCCCTGCTTTCTCTCTCTCTGTGTCAAATAAATAAATACAATCTTAAAAAAAAAGTGCCCTAGGAGTAGAAAGGTACAGGCCTCCCAGATATCCCAGCTAAGCCCAGTCCCCAAGCAACTACTAGTTCAATGCAGCCAAATGAATGTGTCTAAGCAAGACCCATCAAACCAAAAATTCTGAGAAACTTTTGAGGAAAAAAATTCAGTTATTTTAAGCATCAATAAATCATTGATACAGCCTATCTGCATGGATTATCCTTATTTTAATTTTTGACTCATATCTGGAACTCAGGTTATTTCCTTGAATTTGTAGCCCCATACACATATATACACATCTACAAACATTGAAACAAAATCCCTGCATGTATATGGTAGATTTTACTGAAGGACTGGAGAAAGAATTTACAGAAGAATATGAGGTATCCTTTTTTCATAAAATTCTTTCACTTCATCACTCTTTCTCTCTTCCCTCCCCTCCCCCTCTCTTCCTTTTCTTCTCCCTGCTTCCAAATATCTGTATGAGACACCCACACTTACATGGCATGGTTTACTTCTTGGTTTCCTCATGTTTCATCATCTGAGGTCTCAGTTTTATTCCCAATGATCTGTCAAAATATTTTCCTAACCAAAAGCATCCCAGAGCTGTTAAAGATTATTCATTATTTTACCACTGTATCTATACATCATCTTGTACAATGACACATACAAATTCTAATAAATGTATCCTTCTTCATGCATTTCACATTTTGTTTCACAATATGTCGATCTATCAAGTAGCTCAGGTTAGAAAATTTAGAATCATGTTGGCCCTTTTCTACATCTGTCATAATCACTGTAATCTCTCAGGTTATGTTTTCCTTCTCAGAAATATCTCAAGCATGTATCTTCTTATCCACATTCCAGCACCAGAGTTCTAGGCCAAACCCTATTCATATGTCACCAACATCAGCATAATTTCACCTTAACTTCCCTTTCTACCTTTAATTCATCTCTCTTCCAAACAATGCTCCAGGGCAGGAGCTGTTAAATAATTTCACACAGGCCAAATCTGGCCCAACATCTATTTTTGTAAATAAAGTCTTACTGGAACACAGCCATGCCCATGCAATTGTGTATTGTCTAAGGCTCCTTTTGAATTTTATCATCAAAACTGAGTTATTATGACAAAGATCATATGACCCGCAAAGCCTCAAATATTTACTACCTGGCTTTCAGAAAAAGTTTTCAGCAACCCCTGTTCTACAGTCTGCCATAATAATCTTTCTAGAACACAAAACACTTTGCATGGTTCCATTATTATTTTAAAATTAATATCATTTACTATACACATTTTTAAAACTGGAGGAATATTCATTTATTTGTTAATAGGACTTATATATGGGTAGTGGAATTCTAGTAATAAATTTCTATAACTTCGTATTTTGTATAACATGAAATACTACTTTATACAACCGCATGGATACCATATTTTGAAAAGAATGTAAACTCACTTCTTTAAGACTTCCAATGATAATTTTTGCTTTCAAAAAAAAAAATCTCAATCCTTTGTAAAATACATAAGGCTTTTATAAAATCCCCAATCTTCTGTTTCCAGCGGCCCATGCTCACTTTGCTTCACACTCTCCCTCACAGACTCTAGCTTGGTAGATCTCAAACTTTAATGTGCTTAAGAATTACCGAAAATTCAGGTTCCTAAGCTCCCTTATTTAGTATATTTGGGGTGAGACTAAGAATTTACATTTTTAATAAGCACCCATGCTGGTAGTTCATGGATCACATTTCAATAGTTTTACATCGTGAAATCAGACTTCCCTAGCTTCAGATAAATCCTGACTCCAACATTCACTAGTTATCTGACTTTGGGAAAATAACATAAACCCACTAAAGCTCAGTTTTCTTTTCTGTGAAATGGGATAGTAAATGTTTTTGCCTCATTAACTTTTTTCAAGGATTACATGAGATGATACAGGTTAAAGCATTAACATAGTGCCTGACACAGAATAAATATTTGGTAAATTTTTTTGATTTTCTCTATAGCTTCCTTGTTACTATCAATGATATCATTATTTTAATTATAGAACGTTCTTTGAGCCATAATGAATTCCAGGCCATTCCCCAAGTCACATATGTGTCTGCAAGTCACATTCCTTTGCCATTACACGTTAGTGTCTCTTTCTGTAATACCCTTCTCCACCCCAGCCCTGTGTTTGTTTACTGAGTTAACTTCTACGCATCTTGTAGCCACCAATTCACATGTTATCTTCATACATCCTTCCCTTAACTTCCCTCACCAAAGCTAAATCCAGTTCTTTCTCTCACTTCTGTACCCTCATAAAACTTTGTATATACCACAGCACCAGTAAATTTCTGCATGTTTTTATGAGCCCAGAAGAGACTGTGATATCTTTAAGAGTAGTATCATGCCAAACCTGTCTTTGCATTATCATTATTGTCATCATCACGGCCATCATTTATTCTGGGTCCCCATGAGATAAATCTCATATTAACTGTGTGTTTCTAATGTTTTGATATCTGGGGACTTGGTGACCCTGGAGGGATTCCGCCACCCTGCCCACCCCAGGGCTAGTTATTTCCTAGAGATAGGAAATGAATTACCTGTAAGCACACTTTTATATGCAAATCCACCAATCCCAAGTTCAAACCACCAACTACCTCTATTATACTCAGGGTTACTTTTCTGCCCTAATCACCCTAAGACCACGTACCAGACAACTAGAGGCAGCCCCTGTGCCCCAGAGACCCCTGGAATTATTTAAACTGGCCAATCCTAAACCTGCCTACCCTGCTTGACCCATTCCTTACCAAGGAAACCACATGAAGTCTCTTATCGGCATTTTCCTCTCACTCCTGTTGCCTGAGGACACCCTGGTGCTTCTGTGTGTGTACCCCTTCCTTTGAGATCTGAATATAACAAGCTGTTTTTTCAATAGTAGTTGTCTCATGTAACATATCTAAATAATAATAAAATTGATATTATAAGCAGTCCCTTTCATGAATTTTGAAAATCACTTAAAAATTCTTACTGTGGGGGAGCCTGGGTGGCTCAGTTGGTAAAGTGTCCAGCTCTTGATTTCAGCTTAGGTCATGATCTCAGGGTCATGAAATTGAGCTCTACTCTAGGTGTGGAGCCTGCTTAAGATTCTCCCTCTGCCCCTCCCCCCACCACGTGTGCACACATGCATGCACTCTCTCTCTCTTCAAAGAACAAAAAAAATTTTTTTTTTAAAAGATTTTATTTATTTGACAGAGAGAGACACAGTGAGAGAGGGAGCACAAGCAGGGGGAGTGAGACAGGGGGAAGCAGGCTTCCGGCAGGGAGCCCAAGGCAGGGGCTTGATCCCAGGGCCTGGATCATGACCTGAGCTGAAGACAGACGCTTAACGACTGAGCCACCCAGACCCACCCCCCCAAAAAAATTCTTACTGTAGTCATGTGCAGTTGGTTTCTTACCAAGATGAGAAAAGTGTACACAGGCAGGTTAAGTAACTTGTACAAGGTCACATGACTATTAGGAGCCATAATTCAAAGCCAGATCTGTTTTCTCCAGATCCTGAGCTCTCCATTCTGTACAGCCTCTAAGGCTTCTCTGTCACACCTGCCCCCTCTCCAGAATTAACTCAGACATGTTTACTAAAATATGTCGCTTAAGTACTAACACACTGAATTAAAGTATCTATGCTAGTTTCATCTATTTTTCAATCTGTTCCCTCATAATATCAACAAAATCTACTCCTTTTTGTGGGGTGAGAGTTGGGGAACTTTTGGGGATTCACGCAAAGTTCATTACAAAGTGGCTTACGTGTTATTTCTAAATGACTGCAGCAAATGAGTTAATTTTGAATTGAACTTTCAAAAGAATGTTAATTTATTGGGATAAAGCTAGTTTGAGATCAGTGTAAAAGTCATTAAATTAAAAATAAAAAGGCAATTTGGTTCATTAGTTATTAATAGGAAACTAGTTCTGTAAGTGATAAAAATTCAACATTGACTTGGTGCTAAGCTCTAGGAATCTCTGTCCCCCAGCGGCTAAGACTATTAACATGGAGTCAAAGAGATTAGAAATAAGAGTTTCTTCAGATCAAGAGAAAAGAAAAAAAAGATCTCAAAGAAAGTTGGAAAAAAAAGGATTCATGAGAAACAAGTTGGTTAAGAGAAACATCTATGTCCTGTAGGGCAAAATCTCCTGAGCTGAGATTTCACTGACAGTCAAACTTATAGCTATGAGACCTAGGACGTGTCACATCCCTTCTCAGAGTCTTTTCTTATCTGTAAAACGAGACGGAATCCATTAAGTAACTGCTCTCTACAGTTCTTTCTACTTCGGCTTAGTCTGCATTCTGTTTAACTTCTTTTTAATTTCAAAAAGCACCACTAGGTGGCAGCAGGAATTAAATAATATCTCCCTGCCTTCATTTTTCAGGTTTTTAAAATTCTTTTGCAAGAGTAGGGATCATTTTGGAGAATTATACCACCACCACTGCTGCCACAAAAAAAAAAAAAGTTGAAAAAGATTTTTAAAGCTTACAATAATTAAAACAACTACAAGTTCAAACTCCGTAGTCAGCATATTGCTACTTAAGCAAAATGTCAGATGATAGTAAGAATTTATTTAACTTGCTTTCCCAATGAAAACATCGTCACAATGTGTAAATTTTCATTATTTATAGATTATATGTCTTAATTCTATAAACTCCAGGAACATATATACAACTACTCGCTTAATATTTCTGTTTGGATGTCTAATCAGTACTGTACATTTAAACAAAGAACTCAATTTCTCTCCCCCAAACCTGATACTTACCAAACTTTAACCATGTCAGAAAATGCAAGCAACATTCTCTTCATTGCTTAATCCAAATATCTAGGAGCCATCATTTATTTCTCTCTTTTCCTCCCATTCTACATCCAATCCACCAGAAATGCTTTGACTCCACCTCCAAAACACACTGACAAGTTACAATTTATTTCCATCTTCACTGCTACAGTTGCTGTAGCAGTTGCTCCTTTTACAACTTACACATTCACTCACAGCACTCCAGCAATACTGAACTTGTCCCACTCCTTCACGCATGCATGCCAATCACTCGCTCTTACCTTAGAGCTTTGCATTAGTTCTCTCTTTTACCTGGAATGCTCTAGGACCTGTTCTATCCAATGTTGGCAGCTTCTCATCATTCAGATCTAGGGACATCCATGTTTTATCCAGCCCACCATCTATAGTGCTAATAGCCACTTTCTATTGCATTAACCTAATTTGTTCCCACCTCTGCACTTACCACTCTCTGCAGGGTCTTGTTTGTCCATTTGTTAACTTGTTTATTGTCTTCTCTTACAAGAATGTGTCACTGAGGCTAGGAATATGTCAGTTACTTACTTCATGTCTATAAGAACATTACAAGTACTCAATAGATATTTTAAAGTGAGCAAATCAATGAATTATGGACAGGGTTAGATCTTTCTTTAAAGACTGAAGAGATATACCAACATGGCACTGAGAAACAGGATCACTGTATTGATCTTTGGTCTTCATTGAATCTAGTCATTGAGAATAACTTTTTTTTTTTCCCCTGTGAAAATCCTCTTCTAATGAGCAAGTGGCATTCTTAATGTTTAGTAAATTTGTCTGTTTCAACAACACTTAACAACAAAATCACACTGTGTCTTAACGTGTCTTAAAAATGACATGTAATAATGGAATACTTACTCTGGGCTAAGCCCTGGGCTAAACACTTTACTTTTACAGTCTATTAATTCTCATAACACCCCATATGATTAGGCTACATACTGTCATTTTCTTAAATATTATGATCAAAGGGCAAATGAGAGTGAGGGTTGTTGCCAATCCTGCCCAGGTTTGACAGCTAATATGCGCTGAGCTGGGACCTCAGTCCTCACAGTATGGCTCCAGAGGCAGTCCACCTAACTGCTTTGTTATCTTGCTTGCAGAGTCAGTTTCCCTTAGCTGCTGTAACAAATTACCACATACTTAGTAGCTTAAAATAATACAAATTTATTCTCTTATAGTTCTACAGGTCAGAAGTCTGAAATCAGTTCCACTGGGTTAAAGGCAAGGTGTAGACAGAGCTGGTATCTTCCGAAGGCTCTAAGGGAAGAATTTGTTTCCTTGTTTTTCAACTTCTAATGGCCATCTGTATTTCCTGGCTGTCACTCCAAACCTCGTCACTCCAATTTCTGTTTCCATCATCACATCACTTTCTCCCCTGACTCTGATTCTGCCTGCGTCCCTCTTATACAGACCCTAGTGACTATATTGGGACCACCCAGATAATCCAGGATAATCATATCTCAAGACCCTTAATCTACGCACATCTGCAGAGTCTCTTTTGCTATATAAATGAACAAAAAGGAACTTTCACAGGCTCCAGGGATTAGGTTGTGGTTGTATTTGGGGGGCTATTATTCAGCCTCCCAGATTCCCCATGCTAGCTGGTGATGCCAGGCAGACTCATTTGCTACCTAAGTAACTGATCCACACACCAGCCTCTCTCCATATGCAATTTAAGCTAATGCTTCAGCAAAATTATAGAATACAGAACATCACGGACCTTTGGCATCACCCATAAGTAACTGATGCTGAAAATGCTTATAGTCTACTATATATTGATAATAAACATGCCTACAAGAGATTTAAGGCTATTTAAGCCTGGAAGATATTAAACACAGATATTTAAGATTAAGTCTTAATGCATTCCCTTTCCTCCTTCAGTTGGAGCTTCCTATTTAATAATCCCCCTGACATTCTATGGATGATTTTTATTTAAAAGAGGAGAATACTTTTACAAGGCTCAAAAACCCTTGCCTAGTCCAGATATGACTTAAATGAATTAACTTGAAAGAGAATTGATGCTGGGTTTTATTAAACAAACTCCTGGATGCTAGTTACAGAAAATGAACAATGATCCAGGCAAGCAGTAAAATACCTTGTAAAGTACCCAATAGCTTCTATAAATAAATTTGCAATTCACTTAGGATGTAAACGTACAGGGTAAGACTTGAATACATCAGCAAGGCTATAAAATGATGCCTTGGTTTTCCTTCACTTCTGACCTCTGAATTACAAAGGCTTCTCAAAAGAGGGTTTGTGGTAGCACATCATTCCCAAATTGCTGCTCTCAGCATGTCTGGCAATATAGAGCTTCCAGGGCAACTTTCATTTCATCATATCCCTGGAGGCACAACAACTTTCTAAGTCTAAAGTGGTTCTGTAAGAGGAATAGTTTAAGCACAGGACCATTTCCAATCAAGGCCAAATGGTCTCTTAGGGCACATTTTTAAAAGCCCCTACAACTGAGAGTTTCAACTCATTTTTCTTTTGCAAACGGATGAAAATATATACCACTAGGAGAAATGGTCATTTTGATATAAAGCAACATTGTTCAAATTGTTTTTGGCAGAAGGTGAGATCATTTAGTTAAAAAAAAAGTTCCATTGCAAACATTGTTGAAAATACTTTATTCTATGTTCCTTTTCAGATTGGAATAGCAGGGTAACAAAGTAAAAGCTCTGAGAAGTCCTGAAATAAGAAAGCATCCTTAACTTTGTTTCACCCAGCATTTTGACCTCTGAATCCCTTATCTCCCTGGATACTGACTACCTTCATGGTATAGAAGGATGTTCCCTGGTACAGATTGTGTAAAACACTGATCTAATTTTTTTTTTTTTTTTTTTTTTTTGTAGTCAAGTATCAAGGATCACAGTAGCTCAAGTGTCAGGAATGGTGACATGAAAAAATGATGCTTTCTGAAATGGATGGGACTAAGGAATACTGATTAGAAAAATTAGAAACAGGAGTTTTAAGAGTAAGCAAAGAGCTCCTGGGTGGCTCAGCGGGTTAAGCATCTGCCTTGGGTTCAGGTCATGATCCTGGGATCCTGGGATGGAGTCCCATGTCAGGCTCCCTGCTTGGCGGGGAGCCTGCTTCTCCCTCTCCCTTTGCCCCTTCTCATGTGCGCTCTCATTCTCTCTCTCTCTCCATTACTCTCTCTCTCAAATAAATAAAATTAAAAAAAAAAAAGAGTAAGGTAAACTAGATCAGGTAAGATTCTAATGAGTGGTTTAGATGCTCCCTGAGTACAAGAGTAGTTTCCTTTCCAGTTTTTAAATCCCTAAAATATATCCTTTTATTCCATTAAAACAAAGACCTGATTTTTATACCAAAAGTCTCTGAACACGCCACTTTACAATGATTTCAAGTTGCACCCAGTGTGAAATTCTTGGTTCTCCACAGTCTGTATTTGGATGCTTGGTAGAAAACTAGGTGCCCTCTCTAAAAATTATAGTTCATAGAGGATAAAAATATAGTCCCTGTAATCAGACTCCCTTGAATTCCAATACTAGTTCTTCCAGTTAGTGTGGCTTGGAGAAATGAAGTGAATGCTAAAGTCTATTTCACGGAACTAGTCCGTAAAGGAGCTAAGTGGCCATATAAATCCAGGAAACACTGTACACTATATCTACTTTCCTAGAAAGTGAGTCAAATGCTGAAAATAAGCCAGATTAACTCTATCTAATCCAATTTTCCAAGGTCTATTTGAATACAAAAATTCCACACACACCCCCACCCCCAGGCACTAACAATCAATATCCTGGGGGAACTAGTGTGGAAAGTACTTCAGAAGAGGCTAGGGTGGTAAAATGAATACAAACTTTAGTCTGTGACCAACTTTGAAATTTTGGCTCTGCTACTTGCTAAGTTGTTGACTTTGCATGAATTATTTAACCTCTCTGAGCTTTCATTTTTGTTGGGTTCTCTGAGGCAGTTCATGATAAATAGAATCCCTCTTCTCTACCCAGGTTTTGAGGAAGTTGAAAGAAAAATTAAATATAAATATACAGGTCATAATATGACCTTCATTGCTAACAGAAGGTCAGGTGTTAGGACACGACTGAAGGTTGGTCAATCCTGGTGCTCTTGTTTGGTTATTTTTTTTTTAATATTTTATATTTATTTATTTGAGAGAGAGAGAGAGAACATGAGAGAGGGAAGAGGGTCAGAGGGAGAAGCAGACTCCCTGCAGAGCAGGAAGCCCGATATGGGACTCGATCCCGGGACTCCAGGATCATGACCTGAGCTGAAGGCAGTCGTTTAACCAACTGAGCCACCCAGGCGCCCCAATCCTGGTGGACTTGTTAACATAGAGGGTACCCTTTAAAAATATATATATATACACATATATATATTTGAGAGACAGCAAGAGAAAAAGCACAAGAGAGAGCAGGGGTGGGAGAGTCAGAGGAGAGGGAGAAGCAGACTCCCCACTGAGCAGGGAGCCCTAGAGTCCTGGAGTCCTGGAGCCCTTGAGCCCCAGAGCCCCAGCTCAGGGCTGGGTCCCAGGACCCTGGGATCATGACCTGAGCCAAAGGCAGACACTTAACCAACTGAGTTGTTTAAGAGGAAGAAAGGATAAGCTGAGTCCATCATGTCTGGATATGTACCAATCAGGTACGTCCCTTTAGGTCTCAGGGGCCAAGGGATGGAAGTGGTGGTGAGAAGCCAGAAGTGCCACTCTAGTGAAATTTCCTCTACCTACAAGAAACTATTCCCTCCCAACTGCTATTCCATCTCTTATAAATGTCTACACAAAACCACACTATCCACACAAAAACCTGAACATATATATTTATAGCAGATAATAGCCCCAAACTGGAGGCATACCAGATATTCTTCAATAGGTGAATGACTGAACAAACCATAGTAATCCATATAATGGAATAGCATTCCATAAAAATAAGAAATGAACTGATAAATCTACAAAAAGACATAGAAAAACCTTAAATGTATATCGCTAAGTGAAAGAAGCTAGTCTAGAAAGCCTATGGGCTGTATAATTCCAACTCTATGGCATTTAAAAAAAGAAAACTAATAAAGAAAATAAAAGGATTAGTGATTGTCAGGGGTTTCAGTTGGAGGAAGGGGAGGGACGAATAGATGAAGTATAGGAGATCATTAGGTTGGTGAAACTATTTTGTGTGATACTGTAATGGTAGATACATGATGTTATGCATTTGTCAAAGCCCATAGAACTGTACAACACAAGAGTAAACCTTAATGTAAATTACAGACTTTAGTTAATGACAATGTACTGATATTGTGTTAATTGTAACTAATACAAGAAATTAATAGCTTAATAAGAGGGAATATATTTGTGCCTGTGGGGGGGGGTGGATAGGGAGCAGGGGTAGGGTGGGTATATGGAACTCTATGTACTATGTGTTCAATTTTTCTGCAAATCTAAAACGGTACTGAAATAAATTCTATAAATTATTAAAATGAGAAGAAGCAATACTTAAAAGTGAAGACATGAATACCTAATTTATATGGCTCCTCAAATGATTCAAGAAAAGTGTATATACTATGTATATATCCTCTACTATAATAATTAATATTCATAGCAGCCCTATTGAATCTATCCATCTCATTTAGAATTTACTTTCTGGATTCAGATTATAATCAGTATTTTCAATCGCTGCCTAAGTGGGCTGTTCCCTGAAGGCACAACATCATGTGATGGAGTATAGCACAATCAAGCCAAATTACTTCCTCTCACCTTCTTGAGGTCTTCAAGGAGAAAAAAAGAGAAGATTCTTAGCCAATATTGAGAATGCAGTGTAAGAATCAATACAGAAAGGGATTGGCATATGCTAATAACAGCCAAGGGGTATGATGGAGTTGAATAGAGGGTGTGTTATTGACCTAAGAAATTGAGTTCATCCTCATCTGCTCGGGGCAGAAATTGCACTTTGATCAGATCTCAGAAGGTGTAAGAAAATTCAGAGACCAGGTTTGTATCCAGTTGCTTTAGCATATCTCCCAGAGATCAAACAACCATGCTTTCTTTCTATACAACCAGCTGTGGGTTGTACTTTCTTATCAAGAAAGGCTAAGCACTGAGGGCCTGGAATGACCATACAAAAGCAATCCACCAATCCTTTGAAGAAAAATCATTAAAAGCCAATTATATTAGTTTCCTATCGCTGTGTAACAAATCACCACAAATTTAGCAGCTTTAAACTACACACATATAACAACACTGCAGTTTTAGAGGTCAGAGGCGAGGAGGCTCAGCTTGTTTCTCTGCTTTAAGACTTGCAAAGCGAAAACCAAATTGTCTTCAGTGCTGTGTTCTCTTCTGGAGGCTCGAAGGGACAATCCGCTTCCAGGATCATTTAAGTTGTTGGCAGAATTCAGCTCTACACAGTTGTAAGACTGAACTTCCTGTTCCCTTGCTGGCTGTCATCTGGGGGGTAGTTCTCATCTCTGGAAGCTGCCTGCCTTCCTTGACTTGTAGCCCCCTTTGTCTTCAAAGACAGAAACGGCAGGTCAAGTCCCTCTCATGATTCTAATCTTTTGTCCTTCTTCCATTTCATCTCTCTCTGATACTTCTGCCTCCCTCTTCTACTTTTAAGGGTCCATTTGATTACACTGAATCCAACCAAATAATGATTAAAACCCTATTTTAAGGTTAGATGATTAGCAACTTTTTAAATTCCTTTTGACATGTAATAAAACATAATCATAGTCATAACACTGGGGGCAAAACATCATGGAGGCCAAAATCCTGCCTAGCACACCAATCTTACTTTATATTTAAAACATAGGATTGGAACTGAAATACACACTGCATATATCTAATTAATTTGCTTTGGCCTTTTCATTTAACAGGTGTATCACTGTTGGGGGACAATCTGTTGACTGAAGAAGGGAAGACCCGATACAAAGTGGTATCTGCTTAAGGGATATCCTGTACCTCAAAAGAAATCAAAGAAAAAAGTCTTATTACTATGTAGCAGTTGCTTAGGAGACTCAGATCCAATGAAAGGTATTGTCCTGGGATTCTTCCCCAGGCGTGACCTCCATCGATACCCCAAACCACACCTATTTACTCTGAGCTTTCAAATCACTTACTGGCTTCCTGGTAAAAGGAATTAATTTATCAGCTGTGAACCTAGTCTCCCAAACTGGTTTGTAAGGAATCAGGCATTATCTACCTTGAATTTCTTTAAGTACTCTGAAGCAAATGCTCCAAAATATGAATAGGACCATACAATAAACAGGAACCTATAAAGAGATAGCACGAGAATATAAATTTAGTTATCTACAAAGGAAACAAAAACCGTCCACTAAAATTGAAAGAGGTTAAGGAAATTGATAGAGAGAAATATCCTGGATGATTTGCTATGTGATCTGAGACACTGTTTCCTAATTTTTTGATAATTGGTTTTCTCATTTCTGATGAGAACTTGAGATACTAAGGTTCTTCTCCTACTTTCTCATTCTGTGATTTTACTATCTCAACAACAGCCCTTTTATTTTATGTCTTCTTTTAGAGCATTGAGTTAACACGTTTAAGGACTATTCACCATGTACTACTTCCCTAATCAGTGCTTATGCCGGGGCTATGTGGCAAATGAAGTTATCAGGCCAGGCCTAAGGAATCTCAGGTTGGAAAGGAAAAAAGGGTAATAACTCAATGACCACAATACAAAGAAATATATTGAGTTAAAGTGCATCAAAGGGTGATCCTGAGACAGTTATGGAAATAATTATTTAAATCCACCAAAGTCATCAGAAAAGCATCACTGCGAGAACACTTATGAATAGAGAGAATGAAACCTTACTTCATCATAGGAAGTTTCTGAACCTCTCAGAAAGATTTGACTTTCCACACTTTCAAGATTCACTACATCTTGGAGACCCGTGGACCTAATGTGTTGACTGAACCATTCCATGCTAGTTTGCTTACCTAACCTAGGTGCCTTAAAATAGGCACCACAACAGTAGTTATAAATTGATTCTATAATTAGGTAGTCCCTGTAGCTACAGAACATTCAAGACAATGACATGCACAAAACAAATGCTCTTTTTATACTTGGTTAATAATATTAACTAAGATGAACGTGGCTAGTATTGCTGCAGTTTCTGAACTGAATGCTCAACAATTATGATCAATAAAGATTCTGTGATACTCATAGAAAATCATCACTTTCTAAAAATTGTCTCTCTTATGAAAGAAAACATTCTCATGTCATACTCCAAAGTACCAGAAGAAGGCAGAAGATGCACACAGTTGAGACTATCCTGGATTCTGTTATGTAAACTAGCCTTTTAGACAATATCTTACACTTCGCTGAACCTAAATTGAGTGTTACAGTCTTCATTCAGAATTTTTCCTAACAAAATAATAAAAACATATAGTGGGTTTCAGTTTTACTATATGTGATAATTATAAATTCTGATGATTCTTTATTAAGGAATACTATATAGTGAATCTTTAGTTACAAAATAGTATCAAACATCCAGTAAATGTTTATGTGAATGGTGAATTTTCTAACGGTTTTACAAGCATGAGATATTAGGCAGAATTCTAAGACGTTCCCCAAGATTTCCCACTCCCCGGTGTATGCATCCTACATAATCTCTTGGATTGTAATTCTGATGGATTTTTACCGTGTGATTAGGCTATGTTGACCTTAAGATAGGGAGATTTTCTAGGTAAACTGATCAAATCACATTAAGTCTTTTAACAGTAGAAAATTTTCTCTGGTTGGTAACGGAAGGAAGTCAAAGATTTGAAGCGTGAGAAGTAGTTGATGTCCCATTTCTGGCCTAAAGATAAAGCAAGTCATGCATTAAGAAATAAGGTGGCCTTTAGATGCTGAGATTGGCCTCCAGCTGATAGCCAGCAAGCAAATAAGAACCGAAGCACTACAACCACAAGAAACCAAATTCTGCCAACAGCAAGTATAAAAGTAGTAAAATTTTCCTCAGAGATTCTAGACACTAACATAGTTTGGTCTACACTTTGATTTTAGCTTTGTGATACCCAGAACAGAAAACTGACTCATGCCATGCCATACCTTTGACCCAAAAACTGTGAGATAGTAACTGTTTGCAGACTCCAAATTTTTGGTAATTTGTTATATAGCAACAGAAAACTATATAAATAAACTCACTCGATTTTCATAACAAACCATATGAAATAGCAACTATTATCCTTATGTCTATTTTTTCTAGTTTTGTTGGGGTATGATTGACAAAAATTGTATACATTCAAGGTGTACAACATGATGATTTGATACACATGTATTTTGTGAAATTACCACAATCAAATTACTTAACATATCCGTCACCTCACATAGTTACCATTTTGTGTATGTAATGAGAACACGTATGATCTACTCTCTTAGCAATTTCAAGTATACAAGACAGTATTCGAAACTATTCACCACACTATACACTAGATCTCCAGAGGTGATTTCATCTTATAACGGAAAATTTGTACCCTTTGACCAACATGTGCCCATCTCCCCCTCCCCCATGCTCTGGTGACCATCATTCTATTCTCAGCTTCTGTGAATTTGACTTTTTTAGATTCCACATATAAGTGATACCATTCAATATTTGCCTTTCTCTATCTGGCTTATTTCAGTTAGCATAATGTCCTCCAGGTTTGTCCATGTCATCACAGATGGTAGGAATTCCTTCTTTTTTATGGCTAAATAATATTCATGTGTGTGTGTGTGTGTGTGTGTGTGTAATTTTCTTTATCCATTAATGATAAATTAGATTGTTTCCATATCTAGAGGTATAATTGCTCAATCATGTGGTAGCTTTAATTTTACTATTTCAAGGGATCCCCATACTGTTTTCCATAATGACTATAGCAAATTACATTCCTACCAATAGTGTGAGATGATACCTTACTCTGGTTTTGATTTGCATTTTTTTTTTGATGATTAGTGATGTTGACCACTGTTTTATGTACCTATTGGCCATTTGTAGGTCTTCTTTGGAAAAAATGTCTATTTAGGCTTTTTCCTGTTTCTAAATTAGACCTTTTCTTTCTTTGCTATTGAGTCATTTGAGTTCCTTATATATTTTGGATATTAGCCCCTTGTCAGATCTCTGGTTTGCAAATTTTTTCTTCCACTCTGTAGGTAGCTTTTTCATTTATTTTCTTGGCTGGGGCAGAGGTTTTTAGTCTGATGTAGTCCTACTTATTTATTTTTACTTTTGTTCCTTGTGTCTTTGGTGTCATACCCAAAGCATCATGGCTACAACCAAAGTCAAGGAGCTTTTTCCCTGTTTTCTTCTAGGAGTTTTATGGTTTCAGGTTTTACGTTTAAGTCTTTAATCCATTTCTAGTTAATTTTTGGTATGGTGAAATATCAATCCAATTTTTAATACTCTCATTTTTAAAACAAGGATCCTGAGATAAAGAAAGGAATGATAACTTGTCTAAATGACCCAGGTAGTAAATGGAAAAGCCAAGACTCAAAACTAGGCAAAATGAATCCTGTGTTATTCACTAAGCTTGTTCACTTCTAAACGGAAATACTAGTAAACTCAGAGGAAAATATTTAAAAGTTATCCGGCAACAAGGCAAAATTTACCATAAGTTGACAGAAAGCCTTCCAGTGTATTTTTAAAACTCATTCCAAAAATAAAGATGTAAAGGATGTAGTAGAAAGTAACTGGCATGTATTAAAAGACACAGACTTGGCATCTGGTGATCCTGCCTTCATCATTTACTGAATCAGCTTAGAGAAGTCAATTAACCAACCTAGCTAAAAATATTCCATTCATAACTGATATCAAGAAATCTACCTTCTAGTCTTATTGTGCTAGTTATAAACAATTTTACATAATGATATATTTAATAAACATCAGTAATATTTTTGCAGAAAATAAAAGACTCATGATAAAATATTAAATGAAAATAGAATTTACATATATACTTACAATTAAAATTGTGTGTGTACAATTATCATACTTATGTATGTATTTTTTAAAAAGTATATAAGCAAAGGAAAAATAAAAGTATATAAGCAATCCCATAGAAGTATTTGGGAAAAATTTAAGGAAATACATTCAAACGTTAACCTCTCAGGGTTTTAGGATTACACATGACTTTTAAAAAATCTCTGTTAGGGTTCATTGAAATTTCTAAACATATTAATTCAATACAAATTTATTAAATGTATGCTATATTCTTTGTTTACATTAGCATTATTAGGAAAAAAAAAGTATTTGTATCCTCTGGGAAGTTTCCTTCTATTCCTTCAATATCCATTCTCAGGTGCCCAGGACTTCTACCCCATTTTTACTCCATCCAATACTAAATGGCAAAGGTTTTCTTATTCACCTCTCCTGCTAGACATTTCCATCATGGACTATATCTTGTCCTATTGTATTTTTAGCACCTGGCACACTGTCAGGCACATAATAGGATTTCAATGAACTCTGAGTTAGTTCTCTTCTTTGTCATTTAAATAATAATGAATGAATCTTGAGAAATAAAGTCAGAGTGTCAGGACCTATTGAATTTTTGGCCATGTTTTAAGAATGGGAGTCTTTTCACTAGCTTTTTTTTTTTTTTTTCTTTGCCATTTCCTGGATCCTAATGCCATATTAAAAAAGCTGTTCAGACTCTGATGGGAGCCTCTTCTAACCTTATAGTAAATATTCATCCCTAAATTAAACACAAACATGCAGACTGTAAACAATTTGTTTAATCTAAAAGTAAAAGTGATTATCCAATTAAAATGAAAAAGGGAAGACTAATTTAGAATGCATTCACTTCTAATGAGTAAGAGAAAAAAATCTATGACATTATGGAGCAGGTGTTGAGAGCAAAAAGGGGAGAGACAGGAAGAGGGTAAATCTATGTATTTAATGAACACCTCAGGACTAGAAAACACAAGGCAGAAAGCAGAATCGAAAGCATCTCATAGCTAAATTGACATTACCTCCAGACAGTCTTGGATTCTTGGTGATAAAAGACTGTAGGGGCTGCTGAAGAGGAATCATGCTGTGAAGAGTAGATCAATGCATATTTTATAAAGCTCTATCCCGGGAAATTTTCAGATCCCACAAATAGTTAAAGAGGTATCATACTTTTAAGTCATTACTTTCTGCTTCTGCAATATTTTGACCAGTGGCCATTTCACTACACAAAGATAAGCAGAGGAATGATTTCTAACCATAACAAATTTGAGTGGCCTCAAAGTTTTGCTTGCTATTACTGTTATGGACTGAGTTATGTTCCTCTAAATTTCTTGTTTTGAAGTCCTAAATCCCAATGTGACAATATTGGGAAATAGGGCCTTCAAGGAGGTGATTAAGGTTCAATGTGGTCATAAGAATATGGCTCTATCCAATTGGAATGGTGGCTTTATAAGAAGAGAAAGAGACCTAGAGATCATCATCTCTCCACAAACACACAGAGAGAGAAGGCAGCTGTCTACAAGCCAAAAAGAGAGCTCTCACCAGAAATCTACCCTTCCCACTCCTTGATTTTAGACTTTGAGCCTCTACAACAGGGTGAAAATTAATTTTTGTTACTTAAGTCTGTCAGTCTGTGGTACTCGGTTATGACAGCGTGAGCTGACTAATAACATAGATCTCTGTGGTAGCGAAAACTCAGTTAAGTGAATAAACTGTGTGATCAGCTGTATCTTCCCAGGAAAAATGATTCAATGTGACAGGTCTCTTCTTCTACCTCATTTCCTGGGCTGGAATCAGATAGACATTGCCAGAAACCCCTTACTTGCTCAGGTCAGCATTGAGACTACAAAGTAACTAAGGGGGTTAAGAGTAAAGCCTGCAGGACAAAAGGAAAGAGCCACTCTCTGCCTCGGTGTTTGATGTGTGAATCCTAATCTGTCCATGGAAAAGGAAAGGTCATATCTTCGTAGTTTGGTCTCCTCCAGGAAGGACATAGCTGTGATTTGAAATTTATGAATCATGACCATAGCCTTGAATGCTAAAAACCTAAAAGAGAGGGAGAGAGAGAGACCCAAATGATATTTCAGGACCATGAGTACTCTATATTTGTAGCTAAAATTTGGCAACCAGCCCTAGAATAGACTTCTAGTCAACTGGAAGAGACAACATGGAAGAATTTTTATTTAATAGGCAAGTCAAACAGGGTGACACAGACCTCTTTCCCCCTGAAACCCTCCTGAATTTTTAAGATAGAATTCTAAGATAGGATTAGAGGATGCATCCCTCCAAATAGGAGACTTTAGGCTCATTTTACTGTACCAGTCATATCAGAGAAGACAGGCCATGAGTTTGATCCTCCAAACACAAGTGTGAAAAAGAAGAATCAGGTGGATGATTCTTCACAGTCACCCAGACTATTTACCTTTTGCCACCTCATATTGTGCGCTAAAGGTTTAATGCTTTAGCACAACTTCTTATTTTTGATGTGAGCGTTGGGACTGTAATCTAGATTACAGTACACGTAAACACTATGCACTTGTATAATAGTAACAATGTGATTGAAATGTCTCAGTTCCCCTAAATGCCATACATTGTGCTTTCCATTTTACACATATTATCTTATATAAGCTTTACAGAATCCTAGGGTACTGTAGCTGTCTGCTTTTTTTTAATCTTAATATCCATTCATTCTAAACCTTTTCAATAAATCTCAATCTCCTTCTGGGAACCATCCCTTCTTCATTTTGTTAATTAACTTCCTGTGGATTGACAGAAGAGGCGAAGCATGTGACAAGTCTGAGCCAGTCAGCAGTTCATAAACAATATGAATGACAGGGCTGCCTGGGTGGCTCAGTCAGTTAAGCGACCGACTCTTGATTTTGGCTCCGGTCATGATCTTGCGGTAGTGGGATAGAGCCCTGCAGTAGACTCTGCGTTCAGTGCAGAGTCTGCTTCTCCCTCTCCCTCTGCTCCTCCCCCACCTATCATTCTCTCTCAAATAAATAAATAAACAAACTAAAAAAATATTTGAATGACAATGGCATTTTCCTTGAAATTTTTAATTTGCATTCCTATTTTCCTCTGTGCCTGAACTGGGATATATCCTTGGGAGTTGCTGGTTTTGGTGTCTTAAGAGATTAAATTGTTACAGATGGAATGAATGAAATAATGAATGAATGAATGAATGAATGAATGAATAGTAAAGTAAAGCTACAAAAAAATAGAGATAGAAATTGGATTCAGGTGATATTGTTTGAATCCTGGATCAAGCCTCGACTTCTGATGATATGTTCAATGATATAAATTTTATTAAAAAGTCTTCTCAGCTGAAGCCAGATTTTCTGGCACTTATAACAGAATCATCAGTATTACATTTCATTTTACACATGAGTCCCTGAATCTTAGAGAAATTAAGTAATTTAACCCAAAGCAATACTGTTACCAAAAAAAAAAAAGAAAGAAAGAAAATGCTAAGCTTTATACGCAAACATTTGGAGAATTTGAGTGCAAAATTCTCCATGTCTGAGCTGAAGATAATTAACAATCAACAGTTTGGGGAATTCATCAAAATAAACACACTTTGAAGGATGCTGGCCTCATCTCTCTCCTTGCTGTTTTTCACTCAACAAGTACATGTCAAAGCAGGATTCCTGGGTCTGACCAACTCTATAGTCTACACCTACTGTACTTTTTCATGCCGGGGAATCAACAAAGGGTAACATTCTGTCTGTCACCTGATCATTTCTCACTGGAGCCAAGAGAAGAACAGGTGAAACATGGGGAGAGTTTAGAGTGTTCTATGATTAAGATTTATGAGCCTGAAAAACATACTGAGATAGAGTATGTGAGCTGCCTTCAGGAACATGTGACACAGAGCCTCCTTTCTTAAGCTATTAGGAGGCACTGGAGGGGTTTGGGCTATCAGAAGAATCTAGACCTTGTTTAGAGATGGCTAAAAGGACATGGCTAATGATATTATTTCGGGTACAAATGTGTATTCCTAAAGTATTTTTTTCCCCAAAATATGTTCCTGGCAACACAGTAACAAAGATGCCTTCTGAACATATTCTTGGTTGCAACCAAAGAAAACTGAATCTGGTAAAAGAAGAAAAAAAAACTATATTGGGAAGATAGTGGTTAGCTCTTCAGTTGATAGTAAGTTAAGCATCCGCCTTGGTTAATGGCAAGCTTCTTCGTAGCTGGGAGCGCAGTAGCAGTCTGATTAGAGAGAAGCTGCTATCTGCCACCAGACACTAATTACTACTAGCATCAGTGCACTGCTCATAAGATGCTGTCCCCATTCCAGAGGTGAATTCTAAACTGTCCCTCTGCTTTCTTCCATCATTGGTTCCAGATGAAGGTCCCGGAAGAATCTATTGGTCAGGCTTAGATTAATTCCTTAAATTCTAGCTGCTTTGTTTTAAGAAAAGCAAATGTCTGGGTTTTTTTGGTTTCTATGGTATGAGGCAGAGCCCTGATCCATGTAAAGACTCACTCCAAATCAAAATCTTTAAACATAAAAATAAGCAACGACGTGGATGGAACTGGAGGGTATTATGCTGAGCAAAATAAGTCAATCAGAGAAAGACATGTATCATATGATCTCACTGATAGGAGGAATTCTTAATCTCAGGAAACAGAGCGTTGCTGGAGTGGTGGGGGGTGGGAGGGATGGGGTGGCTGGGTGATGGGCACTGGGGAGGGTATGTGCTATGGTGAGCACTGTGAACTGTGTAAAACTGTTGAATCACAGATCTGTACCTCTGAAACAAATAATACATTGTATGTTAAAAAAAAAAAAAGAAGATAGTAGGAAGGGAAAAATGAAAGGGGGGAGTTCAGAGTGGGAGACGAACCATGAGAGACTACGGACTCTGAGAAACAAACTGAGGGTTCTAGAGGGGAGGAGGGTGGGGGGATGGGTTAGCCTGGTGATGGGTATTAAAGAGGGCACGTACTGCATGGAACACTGGGTGTTATATGCAAACAATGAATCATGGAAAACTACATCAAAAACTAATGATGTAATGTATGGTGATTAACATAACATAATAAATAAATAAATAAAAATAAAGTAAAAAGACAAAAAAAACAAGCAAATAGATAAGCAATGAATACCTGCTTCATTCTGTAAAATGTTTAAAACAAAACAAAACAATGAAAAGAACTGATACTATAACTTCCCTTGCAGATTCACAATTTTCCTTCTGTATTAAAGTCTCTGAGAATTCTTAGAGCAAAATAAATGAACAAAAAGCCTGTTTATAATTCAGCATTCCTCAAACTTATTAGACCATGGTACCTTTTAATGATAGACTGCATTAATGCATTGCATATTTTTTTCTCAGGTTGTAATTTGAGACCTGTTATATTGAGCCTTTTCCAGATCTTTTATCTATGTTCTCCCTTAACCCTCTATAAATGTACCCTGAAATGCCAACCTAGAGGCAGAAACAAAATAGCCTCGTTTTTCCCTTTCAACTAAGATTATATCTAATACCAGTGTCCTTTGGAATTCATTCACAGAATTTAAAGTCTGGATCCGAGTTTACAAAATAAAAGAGACTAATGAAAGCCAAGAAACTTGTAGTCCTAAATTGAGATGCTAAAGGAATTTCAAGGAGGGGACAAGGGATGAAAGTATACTAGCCAAATACGATGAATTAATGACATCCTTTACTAGGATTATGTAGGAGAGACTCTAGCCTACAACCTTACGGGTACTGTTCCTTAACTATATCATAGACATCTCGAGTCTAGGCTCAATCACACATTTTCCTCTTCCCTGGGATATTCTTCCTTCTGTCTAGCTGATTTCTTTTCATCTTTCAGGTTATCAATTTGAATAGACCTTCTTCTTGAAAGCCTTTCTTTGACTTCCCTTGCAAGCCCTTTCTCCACTGACTAAATCAGGGGTCACTGTTATATGCTTCCATGGCACCTTGTAAATTCTTTCCCACTTAAGAAATATCTCAGCTTAAGTGATTGCTCATTTAATTATGTCTCTACATGATGAGTTACAAAAGAAAGAAAGCAATGGACCTATTTTCTTCCTTTTTCAGGACATCTCTAAGAATTTCATCCACCAAATAATCAGGTAGGTGATATTTATTTCCTACCATGTAAAGGGAGGTCTGTTAGCTTCCTAAGGTTGCTGTAATAATGCACCACAAACTTGGTGACTTAAATTGACAGAAATTTATTCTGTAACAGTTTTGGAAGTTAGAAGTTTGAAATGAAGGTGTTGGTAGAGGGCCATGCAAAGCCACTAGGGAAGGAAACTTCTTTGCCTCTTCCAGCTTCTGGTAGACCCAGATGTTCCTTGACTTGCAGCTGCAGCACTTCAATCTTTCCCTCAATAGTCACATAGCATTCTCCTTGTATGTCTATGTCTCTGCTTTCCCTTCTTATGTGAACACCAGTTATATTGGATTAGGGCCCACCCTAATGACCTTGTCATAACTGGATTATATCTTCAAAGGCCCTGTTTCCAAAAAAAAAAGGTCCTATTCACAGGATTTCAACATATATTTGTAGGAACATAATTCAACCTGTAACAGTAGAGTTCATGTTCACCTGATGTATCCATAGCTTCCTCCTAAAACTGTTAAGGCATAGCATTTAGTAAGTGGGTGTTTTCTCTCACTGTAGATAGACAGGAGTGTGTGTGTGTGTGAGTGTGTGTGTGTGTGTGTGTGTGTGTGTAACAAATAGTTTAAATATGAGAGAAGAATTTATATATTTCTCAGTTGCTATGCTATTTTCCAGGAGGGGAATGGCTGGTAGGAATGAAAAGACAGGTCTACTGTAAATCCCTACTCTTAAAGAAAGGTTATGAGAGATAAATTGTTTTTCTTAGAACTCCAAAGACATGGGAATGCAGACTAAAGTTGGGTTTAACTTTAACTTGATATAATAATCTGTTTGGTCAAATGAATCCACAAAAAGAGAGAGGAACAAAAACATTCTTTCATTGTATCAGGAACAAGAACATGCAATCACATCTTTTTCCTTCTTTCTCTTCCTTCACCCTCTTCCACTCTTTCTTCTCCTTGTCTTTTTCCCAGTTTCCCTATAAGCCCAACTAAAATTGAAAATATTTTCTCTACCTACCTGTCTCTTTTTTTTGCAGGAAATCACTACCTCTCATTTTCTCCTGTCTTAATCAGTGGTTTACAATCCTGGCTAAGCATTAGAATCATCTGGAAGCAGTTTAAAAATACAAATGCAACGGCTATACCTCTGGGGTTTCTGTTTCAGCATCTGTGATTCTATTGCAGGATTGAGGTGAGATCCATTGGCTCTCTAATGCTTCAAGATGGTAGCTCCAGCATTAATACCTTCAACTGTAGAATTCTGAAGGCTAAATAATTTGTTTCATAATCATACCTTGAGCATTTAGTAGTTTTGTTACCTTCAAGTTTGGGTTAAACCTTCCTTCCTATAAAACAGATTAGCCCTGTATTATATGACCTGAGGAATTTAAATCACTTCCAGCCTACTATCTCCCCACCCTCGAGATTTCTACCTTTATCCCACCTAATAGACTGAGCCCCTTGAGGAGGGCACTGCTTCTTTTATCTCTGTGTCACAATTATCTACCACAGGATTGGGCACACAGTGTACCCTTATTGCATTTAGTTAAATGATGAATTGTTTCTACAGTTTGAGTTTCTACAGTTTGAGCAAATTTCTCCTACTCTCAACGTCTCAGATTGGCCTCAGCCCTAAACCAATCTAATCAGGCTACAACTCCCATGCCAACATTAAAAATAAATTATTTTCCTTTGATCTCAGTTGCTTATAGAAAGACTATGAGGTAACAGTTCTTTTCTTCTTTCGGATAAAAAATGTGATACTAATACCCAGGAGGGATCCAAGGTTCTATTTTTATACCTTCTCTGAATTATCAATTTACTGCTAGGCTTTGTTTTGAATTTCAGGGCTCTGACAGAGTGGGCTCTGACAGAATAGACTCTGTCTTTCAGAACTATTAGGCAAGATCATTTAAAAAGTAGCCTTATTAAAATAAACACATTTCGAATCAAAACAACCTTGGTGCTTCTAGAGATATTTCCTAGAAAGTAGTGTGAAAAACAAGTCAGCTGCTTAAGAACCATTTTATTACTTATAATTAGAAGTAGTTTTCTTTCCATGTTATTGTGACCTTTTTAGTAGAGAGGTGGGGCTTATTTAAATAATTCCTCATATTTTCCAGGTGCCATGGAGTTTGTACTTTTGCTTCATGAGCTGATGCCTTTAGTGCCCTTCAGGATACTTTCTCAGGTAATCTTCAGTTGCTCCAGACCCTATATTGCAGAGTTGTTTACTTGACTTTGAATTTTCATAAACTTGCATTTAAATAAAAGAAACCTTCAAAACATTCTTACCGAATTTATAGTATAGAAATAAAAGCCATAGGCCTGGAAAAGGCATCGATTTGGGGATCAAAGGACCTGAGTCCCTGTACCACGTTAATTACATGACCTCTGAAAGATTATTTCACATCTTTGAATCTCCTCTCCCTTATTTGCAAGGTGCAAAATTTGAACACATAGCTAATATACACTTTTGAGGGCAAGAGAGAATGAGATATAAAACCTTTGACACATAGCAGTAAGTGTTCAATAAAATAGGGCTCCTTCTTCTTTCCATGACTGTCCTTTCTTCACAAAAGTAAAATAGCCATCATAACAATCTCTTCCCTTTCAAATTATTAGCTTTATTAACTAATCTTTGTCCTCAACTGTATCTATATTATGGCTGTAACTGCTGTAAAAATGTAACAGACAATGTAAATGGAACAAAGATACAGATAAATGAGAAGAAGTCAAATTTCAATTCACAAATATAGTCTGGAAAATGTCATTTATTCATTAATATTTTTGGTGTATCTCCTATATGTCAGAGACTATGTTTATTATTAACTCTTAACTCCTCTTCTTCAAATACTGGCAATATATTGGGGAGGCTTGGCATCACAAGAAGTTCCAATTTGAACTTGGTGTTGATATATACCGTGAGAAAAGCATAGAAAAAGACTCTGGGCATTCAAAAGGGGAGACATTCCTTCCATTTGGGAGAACAGCAAAGGTTTCTGGAAGCAAGGATTGTATTATCACTTGAATGGAAGGTGGTATTTGGAAATGGAGAAACTAGAAAGGAAGACATCATCAGTAGAGATGGTACCCTGAGCAAAAGCAATGAGAAATCAATGGGTGCATTTGGAGAAGAATTCAGTGTTGTTGAATCAAGTGGTTCACTTGAAGAGAGAAGTGAGAAAAGGATTAGTTTCATGAGTGTTTTGCAACTTGAAAGTACTAGGATTATGCAATATAGCAATCCTAGTAGGTATTTGAATTGGCCTTAAATAATTCAAAGCTGGGAATGTGTCTTCTTGTGTTGGAAAGCAATAAATTCTGGCATAGAGAGGACTCCTTTTTGACTGCAGTCTGACTGATTAAAACCTGGATTGAGCGTATATATTGAGCTACATCAACAGATGCCCCAAATAACTGGACTGAGAGCACCATGATCCAGGTCAAAACCACACTTTGAACCTTTCCAAAGCCAATAAGTGATGAAATGAAAAAATCAGTTTCTTACCAAATCAGTTATATAATTAGTTATTGATGTATCTGCTTAAAAAACTTCACTCAACATTTGAGGCCCACCTAAAATGCCATTTCTCTCATTAAAACTTTTTTGCCTGTTAATGTTGCCCCAAGGTATTATCCTTGTTCTCTTCTCTTTACAGTCACTCTTTTGGTAATTTTATTAGCCACATGGGCTTTAAATACCATCCCTTTTTGACAATGACTCTTAAATATATATCTCTGTTCCAGATTTATATATTAAACTGTTGATGAGTTCCTCCAACTCATTCGACATCACTACTTGAATGACTAGCAGACATCGCAACTTAAGATGTCCAAAACTGAACAGCTGATCTTCCTCCTCAAGGTGTTAAACCGTCAGCCTTCCCCATCTCAGTTAATGTCAACTCCATTATTTCAATTTCCTTGGCCAAAAAACATGGAGCAATCCTTGACTCTTCTCTTCCTCTCATAGCATCCATCCATTCAACTGACTAGAGAACTCTTATCTCCGTCTTAAAAAATCCGAAATACTTCTAAATCTCATCACCTTCTAGTTCAAATCACCATCATTTTCTTCAATATTGCAAATCGGCTTTGAATAGATCTTTTTGCTTCTATACTTGCCCTCTCCCAGCTGAACTTGGTGTTGATATATACCATGAGAAAAGCATAGAAAAAGACTCTGGGCATTCAAAAGGGGAGACATTCCTTCCATTTGGGAGAACAGCAAAGGTTTCTGGAAGCAAGGATTGTATTATCACTTGAATGGAAGGTGGTATTTGGAAATGACATAAATGAGATATCATTTATCTGCTGAATGTCAGCAGACCAACTAAAATAAAAATGAAAACGTATCACTTTTCTGCTAAAATCCTTGCATTATATCACCATTTCACTCACAGGAAGAGCCACACAATGATCTGTAAGGTCTTTGTGATCTACCATGCTCTATTCATACTTCATTACCTCTCTGACCCCAGCTCCTACTAATCTCTTAAATCATGCAGAGCTACACTAACATCCCTCCCAACAGAATTCACTCTTATCACAGAGCTTATCTACTGGTTCCTCCCTCTGCTTGGAACAAGATAGCCTCATGCTTTAGTCCTTCAACTATTTCATGTCTTTCTCATGTTACCTTCTCAGTAAGATCTATTGTAATTTCCTTATTTGAAATTGCAACTACACCTCCAGCATTCCCAAACCTTACTTCATGCATGTCTCCTTCTTACTTATTCACAATGGTTATTATTTATTTATTTATTTATTTAATTTATAAAGATTTATTTATTGGGTGCCTTGTTGGCTCAGTTGATTAAGCATCTGTCTTTGGCCCAGGTCATGATCCCAGGACCCTAGGATTGAGTCTCACGTCTGACTCCCTGCTACGCAGGGAGTCTGCTTCTCCCTTTGCCCTTCTCCCCCACTCATTCTCTCAATCTCTCTCTCTCTCTCTTGCTCTCACTCTCTCTCTCAAATAAATAAAATCCTTAAAAAAACAAAATATTTATTTATTTATTTATTTATTTATTTATTAGAGAGAGAGAGAAAAAGAGGAGGGTCAGCGGGAGAGAGAGAATCCTGAAGCAGACTCCCCACTGACCACAGAGCCTGACATGGGGCTTGATCCCGGAATCCTGAGATCATGACCTGAGTTGAAATCAAGAGTGGGCTGCTTAATCGACTGAGCCACCCAGGCACCCCTATTATTTATTTCCTATGTTCCTATGTTGGAACATAAGTTCTTTGGGGGGTATGCACATTTCCTGTTAGGACAATTTATGTTTTTTAAGTGCCCAGAATCATGTCTGACACATGATAGATGCTCGAATGATACTAAATGAAATTGATTAAAAGATCTTTCTCCCTCCCTTTCTACTCACCTTTCATTTTACTCTGTGCTTAATACCTGTAGTTTCTTGTAGAATTCATTACATGTGGAGGTGCTCAGTAAATGTGTCATGAATTTAAGTGTGCTCCACATTTCAGTGGATTCTTTTAGAGCCATAGAGCTTGCACATTATTAAGAAAGAAAGCAAAACAGAGCACTATTTGTTTTTATCTATTGATAGCAGTGGAAAAAAATCTTATCTTTAAAAAAAAATGTTTATTGGGCGCCTGGGTGGCTCAGTTGGTTAAGCGACTGCCTTCCGCTCAGGTCATGATCCTGGAGTCCCGGGATCGAGTCCCACATCGGGCTCCCTGCTCAGCAGCGAGTCTGCCTCTCCCTCTGACCCTCTTCCCTCTCGTGCTGTCTCTCATTCTCTCTCTCTCAAATAAATAAATAAAATCTTTAAAAAAAAATGTTTATTTTGTTAGCAGCAAAATCTGGAACCTGAATTCCCTAGATTAGTGGCTTTTAAACCACTAAATTTTTTCACATCTTCCTTGTAGTCCTAGGATGTGCAACAAGGGTTACTGAAAGCGTAAGAGAAAAGTAGTCACAAGGCACTTTCACCCCACCCATTAAGGGTCCTCTCTGAACCTTCCTGAGTTTTTTCTTACCTAGGCCAGCTCTGCTATTTCTGCTTTTCATATTGAGCTTTTGAGTAAGATTTTGTTGGAATAAAGGATTCCACTGCAAAAGGAGATTTTGAAAACAATTAAATTAGGTCATTTTCTTAACTCTCTACTTATTTTGATCTGAATAGACATCATTTCTCCTTTCAGTCCTTGCCAACTCTGAAGCTAAATGGAATCACACTGAATATCAAAAATACAAGATTTAAAAAATTCTTTCCCAAACTGACACTATTTTTTAAAAGTGGGGCAAATGATTTTTTTCTTACTTTGTTTCTAACTACAGTTTTATTTTATTTATTTTATTTATTTTCCCATTCTATCTTCCCCTTGGTAGACTAAAAGGCTGAATGATACTTGCTACAAGAGTGTCCGGGAAAATTCATGTTTGCAGTTAAATAAAACCGATAAAGAAGGAAGAAAGAAAAATCAAAATGACAGAACTTATCATGTCATAACATGTCATACTGTCAGAATCTTTAATCTGATGTCTGGGGGGAAAAAAAAAGCCCCCACCTACAGATGTGCTACAACTAGCAATTTTGAGTCATCCAGGTATATTTAACATCTACTCATGTTTTATTACCTTGCTTGGTGCTTTTCTTTTTCATTTATTTTAAAATTTTTCCTAGTTTGGTTTGTAATTATAGTCAACAAAAGTGTATTAATACGTATCATGTTCTTTCTTATTTGTCTGATCCTTATTTTTCTAGGAAAAATAAATTTGAAATTTTCCAAATTCGTTTCTGCCCCTCCTCTTTCCTCTGCTTGGGGGCATCCTTAAGTGGGTACTTAGTATCTTTGTGTAGTTTTATCCTGTAAGCAAATAACTGTTTAATTTTCAACCACCAGTAAAAAATGCAGATTTTTTTAGCCAAATATAATAAATATTTTAGAATCTTTCAATCACCTGTCTTTATATTAGAATTATATTGAGAGCTTTTTAAGTACTGATGTTTTTGGCCCCGGTAAAGACCATTTAAATCAGAATCTTTTGGAGTGAGGCCCAGGCATTTATATTTTTTAACAGTGCCGAGGATCATTCTAATGTGCGGATAGAATTGAAAAACAGTTCTCTAGGAGGCCTGGGTTACTGAAAACTAGACTAGACATTTATTTGGTTGCCAATGCATAATACTTGAAGAAAAAATTAAAATGCAATAAGAACTGAATTTACTATTGCCTTACTAGCTCAATATGACCTAGAGTGACTTAAAGTGGAACCAGAAGTGGATTTGCTGTGAACTTGATGAAATTTAAGCTTCAATGCTCACTTGCTCTTGCCCCTATGAGGGCTGGGAGTTGCCAAGAGTTGGACAGTGTTCAGGTAGGAAAAGCCAGGTAGCAACCAGAAAGCATCTCTAAGAATTACTTGTAAATTGCCTAAAGAGAGCTCCAAAAAAAGGGCCTGACTCATTTAGTCTACAGTAATTTATTGTAATATCTTATTCTACATGAATATTCATTTTCAAATCTAATTTTATATTTGTAATGTTTGCATTCCTTTTTTAAAAGAAAGACTCACAAATTTTATGTGCTTGAGGCCTCGAAAATCCTAGATCTGTCCCTGAATGTGACATGTTTAAAGAAAGCAAAAGAGATCATTGGTCATATTCCTAACTAGAAACTTAAATGTTAGAAATTCATGCTAAATAAAAGTTCTCTTTCAGTTCTTTTGAGCAACTTTCATATATATTTTTAAATTCCATTCTGAATGGCCCAAGAATTTCCATTTGATGAGATTCCCATTTGATATTCACAATTGCTTTTTCCTCCTGAATTCAACCACAAGACTTTGAGATTATTATCGTTAGCATCGTCACAGATATTTTATAGATAATATTTAACATATATTAACTCATTTAATACTTATATCTGTAAGTTAGGTATTTTTACTCCCACTTTTAGAGAGGATGAAAACTGAGAGAAAAATTTCTCTGATCAATATCCAGAATTCAAACCCAGAACTATCAGATACAGAAGTTATCTTTCTTTCTATCATTAAACTCTCCTTTTATTTCAGCAAGACCTGTGTTTCTATACTGACCTGAAATGTAAGCATTACCCTGAGGTTTTCACTTTCAAGTTCCAGATTTCTGATGATATTCCAAGATCACAACTGCAAGCAAGTATTGTTTTCTTTTGTTTTCATATACCAATTCTAACTGACAGTGACTAGCTGAAGTCCCTATGTTAGGAAGGATTCTAAGGGGTGAGTCTAGGATCAGCGGAGGATTATGGTAAGAAATTAATGTCTGTCTTTTACGCATGAAGGACTGGCACACATACCAACATTACATAATATTTTCTAAGCTGCTGATTTTAGCCACCTCCCCACGGATTTTCCCTCATTTACATTTTAGCCAATAGTCAGTTAGCCTTACCAACAATTTCCAGTCCTGAATGCTTCTCTCCAGACCACTCAACCAATATCAATGATAGGATGTTCAGTAAATATTGTTCTACTCAGGTCTCAGTATCATTAGAGAAGGTTAAAAATCATTAGGTCCCTTTATTTCCCTTAATTTTCAACTGGACGACGTATACTGATTTTTGGGCGGACATGAACGAGCTGTGAAAATTAACTTTAATGTAATAAAGCATCTGTTTATACATTGTGTTGTTTGAGTAGTGCTACCATTCAGTGTCAACGTGCTAAACTGATGCTATATTTTTCAGAATCTTCTACTGTGTGTGATCCAAGTTTACTGCTGGTACAAGAGTGAAATTTATGTGAGATTTGAAAAGCGGAGTCAGTTGGTAGCCATTATTCCCTGAAGGCTTTCATGGTTAGATACAGTGGGAGACAGGTTATGCAGATGCCTGCACATTTGAGTTTTTCCTTGCTCAGTAAGAGAAGTATATGAAGTGCTAGTGAATTCCAGTTTATTTTCTTCCTTTCCTGTCCTGTGTCCAGCTCTTCTTCCCAACCACTGGCTCCACTAACCAACAGCAACAAGACTGGGAGGAAACTGCCTTCCCCTGACTTCACCATTTCCCTTTGTAGTTTTACACCAGGAGCTAAGGCTTGCCTGAATCCCACATTTCCCTGCAAGCCCCACCCTGCCTTCCAGTGCCCTTGCATCAAAGGAGAACATTAGTGACTTCCCTCCAATCCCCCAACTCCCCTCGGAAGCCTATGTTCCCTCAATTCCCCCCAAATTATATAAACTTTAGTTTCTGGAAGATGATGTCCTTCATTTCAATCCATTTTCCTGATTTACTCTAACTGCTACAGAGAAAATAAGTGGCTCTTATTCATTGTACTGAATTTTATCATAACCTATCTCACATTTTTTGTGTATTAACAGAGGTGTATAAATATATTATAATAGTTACATCATTTTATCCCAGATATTTGTCTGTATATCTGGGTGTCTGCTCTTGCAACTTCAGTAAGAATTATGAGAATTATGGAGCACTTCATGAATATTTGCAAAATAATTTTTAGAGAAGTCTTTTTTTTTAAGGAAACTCTTAAAGGAAGTATCACAATCATTTTATATAATCTCTCAATTCTTGATATTTCATATAGAATGAGAGGGAACTTGAAATGAAGCTAAGAAATAAAACCGAGTGGATTCTTTTTGTTCAGCTACTAGTTTCAGCATCCTTTATGGTTTAGTGCTTATTTCCCATTGAACACACTCAGAGTAGTTCCTCACTTTCTATTTGTGACCATGTGTGGTTAAGCAATAAAAAGTAGCTATCAACATTAGCAACATGATCATTTTTCTTAATATTTAAAAATCCAGCCTCTCAGAAAGGAGATCATGGTCAGGGAGAATAGGTGGGAGCCCAGTGTTAAACCTCAATTTTTTTTTAAGGTTAAACTTTGTTTTCTTTATTGAAATAGAGTTAACATAGTGTTATATTAGTTTCAAGTGTACAATATGATTCAAAAATTCTATGCATTACTCAGTGCTCATCAAGGTAAGTATGCTCTTAATCCCCTTTACCTAGTTCACCCAACCCCCCCTACAACCTGGTAACTACCAGTTTGTTCTCTGATTTAAGAAGGTTTTTTTTTTTTGCCTCTTTCTTTTCTTTCTTTCTGTCTCTTTCTTCTTTTTCTTTTCTTTTTCTTTCTTAAATTCCACATATGAGTGAAATCAGACAGTGTCTGTCTTTCTCTGACTGACTTATTTCCATTTGGCATTATACTCTAGTATAATCATCCATGTTGTTGCAAATGGCAAGATCACATTCTTTTCCATGGCTGAGTAATAGTCCATTATATATTTTATATATATATATATATATGATTTATATACATATTATATATACTAGTATATAATAGCATATCTATATGTTCCATTATATATACACCATATGTTTTTTATTCATTCATCTCTCAGTGGATGTGGTTGTTTCCATATCTTGGCTATTGTAAATAATGCTGCAGTAAACATAGGGGTACATATATCTTTTTGTATTAGTGTTCTTGTTTTCTTTAGTTGGATACCCAGTAGTGGAAATACTAGACCACATGGTATTTCTGTTTTTAATTTTTTGAGAAAACTTCATATTGTTTTCCACAGTGGCTATACTAATTTGCATTCTCACCAACAGTACACCTCAATTTTTTTATTTTTTAAAGATTTATTTATTTTTTTTAGCAGGAGGGGAAGGTCAGAGGGAGAAGGAGAAAGAGTCTCAAACAGCCTCCATGCTGAGCGTGGAGCCTGAAGTGAGGCTCGATCTCATACACTGAGATCACAACCTGAGCGAACCAAGAGTCGGAGAGTTAACTGCACTACCCAGGTGCCCCTACACCTCAATTTAAAAAAATATATATATATGTGTGTGTGTGTGTGTGTACGTGTGTATGTGTGTGTACATGTGTGTATACATACATATATATGTGTGTGTGTGTATATATGTGTGTATACATACATATATGTGTGTATGTGTGTGCATACGTGTATATGTGTGTATATGTGTATATATATAATACACATATATATATATATTATATATATGTAGCTATAGCCTGCATTTGACATCGCTGAAAAGCACCAAAGGAAACCTAACAAGTTTTACCTGAAGGGACCTTTTCAAGATTCAGTGGGAAAGGAAATACATTGGAAGATAAGTGCTGGATGCTTGCCAAGAGTTTCTACCTGCAACACAGGTAAACCCAGAGCATTGCAGCTGCCAGTCAGCTAGAGCCCAGCAGGAATACAAAAGGCAAACTAGGCTTTTGTTTCCTGGGGGTGAATAGCCAGAGCACATCAGTAATTAATTTTGTTTTTTCAAAAGTGAAATCTGTGTGAAGGGACCAATGGTATAGGACCCCCTTTGTACTTTCCAGGGTGCGAGATATCAGCCTAAGTATTTGACCCCAGGCATGGTAGAAAAAAAATATTTTTAATTTGCAGATATTTTATCATGAGATTTAGCATTCTTTTCCATGTTTAAGGGATACTTATAGTCTTTCTATGAGCTCTCTTTTGATACCCCTTGCCCATTTTTATTTTGGTGTTATTGAGATTCTTCTCAACTTCTAGGAGAGTATCTTTATACTTGTGTTATGAGTTGCAAACATTTTTCCAATCTGTTGATTGTTTTTTACCTTTGCCATATATATTTTATTGTGTGTATATAGACAGATAGATAAATTTGGAAACATTTTTGCTCCTGAAATAATCAAATCTACCAAAAATTTCTTTTTTGAGTAAGAAAGGGCATCCTCACTCTAAAGTTATAGGAAAATCTTCCCATATATTCTTCTAAACTTGTACGACATATTTTTCATGTTTAAATACTTGTTCAGTATGGAATTTATACTGATATGTAGTATGCAGATTTTATTTATGTATTTTAGGTGTGGGGGAGAAGGAGAGGGAGAAAGAGTCTTAAAGCAGACTCCGCGCGGCACTGAGCACAGAGCTGACACCGGCCTTGACCCCACGACCCCGAGATCACGACCTGAGCCAAAACCAACAGTCAGATGCTTAACTCACTGCACCACCTAGGTGCCCCTCTGCTGTGTAATATGAAGCATGGCTCCAGCTCTATCTTTTGTAGGCTGACTCCCCTATAACCCAGTTATTCCATAGGCTTTCTATACTGTCCAATCGATCTGCCCAAACGGCAGTACTATATTTTAGTAATTAAAGCATTACTATATACTAAAGACTAGTTCTACTTCACTAGCCCTCCTCCCTCTCCCGCATCATCACTTTGTTAATACTTCTTGTTTGATTTTACACGTAAACTTTAGAATCCTTAGGCTACCAAGTGTTATTTTATCAGTGTAGCATTAAAGTTATTAAAGTCTCCAAGTTTCTCCCATTTAGGTTTTCACCTTTAAAAAACTTATTTCCAAGTATTTTATCTTTATCAATAACAGTTTAGTTTCTTTATGTCTATTAACTATTTTTTTGTTTCTACATTAAAAAGCTACTGACTGCTGTGTATTACTTTTTCTTGCACCTTACATCTTTGTTGAATTATCATTTACAGTATTTTTTCTTGATTCTTTTAGGTTTTCTAGGTATATAATCAGCTTGTCTGCAAGTAGTGATCACTTTGCCTTTTTTCCAGTTTTTATGTCTTTAGCTTATTTATTTTATCAAATATTTATTGGTTAAAACCCTAATACAAATAGTATGGGTGGTGGTGGGCATTTTTACCTTATTTCTAATTTTAGTGTGTCCCTATCCAGCATGATATCGAGATATACATAGTTTATCACACTGAGGAAGGGTCAATTAATTCCCCCTTCTTACTGAGACTTTTAAAATCAAGAATGGGTGGAATTTTTAAAAAAATGATTTTTTCAGCATGTAAACATATGATCATACAATTCATCTCATCACATTAATTTATATATTATTTTAATATATTTCCTAATGTTGACCCAATATTGTATTCCTGTAACAAAACACACTTGGTCATGATGTATCAGATTTTTAATGGGCTAATGAATTCTATTTGCTAAAATGTTATTTGTGATTTTTTTTCTTTAATATTTATAGTGAGATAAAATCCATAATTTTCTTTTGTGTGTATCCTTTGTCACCGTTTGGTAGTAAAGTAATGCAAACTTTAAAAAGAATTTTTAAATTGCCTTTTCTGTGTTGAGGACTATGCTCCAATCTGGTTATTATGGAAGAGACAACATCACTGAAATAATGTGATCTTTGGGGCACCTGGGTGGCTCAGTCAGTTAAGTGTCTGCCTTCAGCTCAGGTCATGATCCCAGAGTCCTGGGATCCCATGATCAAGCCCCACATTGGTCTCCCTGCTCAGCGGGGAGTCTGCTTCTCCCTCGGACCCTTTCCCCTCTCATCCCCCATCTCATCCCCACTCTTGTGCACTCTCTCTCTCTCTCTCTCTCTCAAACAAATAAATAAAATCTTTAAAAAAAATTATGTGATCTTCAAGCATGGGAAAGAATTCCTTTTTGAAACCATGAGGGACTGTTTCTTTTTGGGGGAGGGGAATATTTCTTATACTACTTTTGCCATTTATTCCCTAGGAAAATAAGTCTGGAAACACATTGCTTTCTCATTCTAAGAGTTTTTTTAGGAGGTGGGGGGGGTGCAGAAAGGGGGTAATTAAGCAAGTGGCAATGAAGCACTGGAGAAATAATTATTAATTTACTCATTGAGGAAGAAGGGAGACTTTTTTAGGTGATTATAAAGTGCTATTCCTTACATTTAACTCTCACTAAAACTCAGATAAATATTACCATCTCCATTTTACAAGTGAACAAAATGAAGTTCTAAGAAAGTGATGTAACTTTCTCAAGAAAATAAGCAGGCGAGCATGATTCAAACTCTTGCCTCTTGTGACCACAAAGCCCAAATATTGTAGATTGCACTATTTTTTCTCTCTTCTGCTCTCATAGATGTGATACCTAATGTTAAATCAGGAGATATAACTATCATTTAGTTATTAAAATGTTTAAAATCAAATAATCAACAGCTTACATAAAAACTCAGGTTGTTGTCATATCTGCATGCAATCAGCTCATCAAACAAGAAAAGGATGTTGAGACCCCCAAGGCATCGAGAGGTCTGACTTGGGAGTGAGAAAAATGGAGCTAGCTTTTGCTGGTAGTACTGGAACATACTGGACAGATTGGTCCCATACTGAGTGGCTTATCAGTATAATCATCCTGTCATCTCTTTTCTAGTGTCATATAGGGCCAATACCTAAAGAACTGGTTAACTTAAAGGAAAAAAAAAAATGTTTATAACAAATGCAGCCTATAACTGTGTTTACTTCCTTAAATATGTCAGACTCTTTTTGTGAAAAGAACTGTCGAACTGCTTTATCAATATCTTAGTACTGAAGCTCATATGGGAATGGTGAAATAGTAATCAAAAGTGTGAGACCTTCCCCCAGTCTCATCTTATTTCCCCCCCATAACATTTGTATTTCAATGATTCTTCATTTGAAACCCTACTGTTCTAATTATATAATTATCAGCCTGAAAACTTTTTCTTGTAAACCTCTACTATCTTGAAATTTTGTGCTATAAACTATATGAAATTCAGGTTAATCTATAAGCCCTCAACAGTGTTACCGAATTATAGAAATTCTCAATAGCAACCGAAGTGAAAAGGATATAAAAATAAGTGAACTTAGCACAATCACATAGCACACTTGAGTTTCCTCCTTATTCTATGGCTGTCAAATATCTTAGACTCAACAATAATTCTGCTCCAATAATTTCATAGAACATGCAGTCTTCCAAGACTTTGGAGGAAAGTAAATCAATAACAATGATTTAGAGAACTAATTGCTATTGTCTCTTGGATGTCAGAGAAAAGTAAAGCAAAATCGAATTAGCTTGCTGATTTTTAATTAAATCCATATGCGTACTCTTTGAATTACCTGAATATGATAAACAGCTTTGTATCAACACACACACACACACACACACACACACACACACACCTGCCCCTATTCTTTTCAAAGGATTATATAATGGCATATTGTGACTGTTTCCCATATCATTAATAAAAGTTGGATTTTTAGACCAAAGGAAGACCAGAAGTAAAACTGTCAAATAATATTTTAAAATCAAGTTAAAACTATGACTCTCATATAAATACAAAATGAACACATACTAAAAATGTTTGAAGACGCCACTATACACCTACAAGAAAGGAGAAAAAAGGCATAGAAAGACAAATAATTGACAATATTAATTGTTGTTAAGAGTGTCAAGCAACAGGAACTTGCATCCATTGTGGTTAGGAATGGAAATGATATGACCACTACAGAAGACAGTTTGGTGGTTTCTTACAAAACTAATATTGTTTTCCCATACATTCTAGCAATTGTCCTCCTAGGTGTTTACCCAGCTCGTTTCAAAATTTGTGTCTACACAAGAGCCTGTATGGGAATGTTTACAGTAATTTTATTAATCCCCAAGGATCAGAGGCACTCAAGATCTTCTTCAATAGGTGAATGAATAAACTGTGACACAGCCACACAATGGAATACTATTCATCAATAAAAAAGAATGAGATATCAAGCCATACTAGTCATGTACCTTAAATGCATATTACTAACTGAAATAAGCCAGTGTGTAAAGGCTACATACTGATCCATTTATATGACATTTTGGAAAAAGCAAAACCATACAACTTATACATGGAGCAGTAGTTGCCAAGAGTTCAAATCTGTGTATGTGTCTGGGGTGGGGTGGGGGCTGGGTGCTAGGGTTAATAATATTAGAAGCACACGGGATTTTTTTAGGATAGTGAAACTATTCTGGATGATAGCATAACAGTGGGTATATAACATTATGCATTTGTCAACATCCATTAAACTTAACACAAAGAGTAAACTCTAATGTATACCACTTAAATAAAACAACTGTTTAGAAGACTGAAGGATCCCAGGATGGATAGTAGACTATAGCAAAAAGGGGAAAAAAAGTCTAATTGGATCATAAATGTATGAAACAGCCTCACTGATAGGAATGGGGGTAAAAAGTGCTAACCTAAATAAGTTTGAAAATGAGTGGAGTCTGAAGTATTAAATGCCAAAGCAACAGTACATATACTACCCTTTAGGTGAGAAAATTGTTTCCCATGGAGATATGGGTTAACAATTGTGAAATCTCTATTCCTGTATTCTAGAGTCGAACAATAAAGTAAATAGATGGGAGCAAGTTTTCACCATAGTGGAGTGGGGTCTAAGAAGGTTTTTATGGAAGCAATTTTTGAAGAACATGTAGAAGAATCTTAAAGAGCATACAGAATCCCAGCAACCAGAAAAAAGAAGAAAGCACATTTCAGTGACAGGAAACAGCTTTAGTCAGTTGTCCTCAAACTTTTAGCTCTCAAAAATCGGAGGGGGAGATGAACCATAAGAGACTATGGACTC